>NC_056743.1:823034703-823334703 GCF_019279795.1 Protopterus annectens
TGGACCTAGATGCCATACCTTTGAAGTTGCACCGTATAGAGTGATTGCCTCACTACTGTATAGACATGATGGGCAAAGGCTAGATTACTGTCTTTGTATGTCCTCAAGTCCATGACTATTGGGTCATCTCATAGGGGTGTCAATTGTGTTGTCAATATGATAGTTACCAGAGGTGGATGACCTCCTGAAGAATAATATTATGCCTTTCTTGGCATTTAATTTTAGTTCATGGCTCTGAACACCAGTTATTTGTCTGCATCAGCCCTTCCTTCTGAACATTTTTGTAGATGGGGGATTCACTAACCACTCCTAATTTGCAAACATCTGCCAATGCATTGACATTGGCTTTGACTGCAGAGAAGTAAATGCCAAAAAGGAGTAGTCCCAGGACTGATCCCTGAGGGACTCCGTTTGTGACTGGCCTCTTTGTAGACTCCCCAATTCTAACTTCTTGGGTCCTGTCTGTGAGTCAGTTGGCTATCCACTAGGTGACTTAAGAGTTTGTACCTAACCTCTTGAGTTTGTCAACAATGCCCGCATAGGGTATTATGTCAAATGCCTTGGCCAGGTCAAGGCAGGCAGTGTGAACCATTTTGCTGTTATTCATTGCTTTGTTGACCTTCTCAAAGAAGTCCACAGGTTGAGTAGGCATGACCTGACCTTGACAAAACCAAATTGGGTTGGGGCCAGTGTCTGGAGGTTTCCTATGTCATTAGTGATAATTTCCATGATAACTCTTTCCATGGATTTGTATACAAGACTAGCAAGACTTATGGGTCTGTAGTTTCCAGAGTCTGTAGATGGACAACGTTTGTGCAGATGGATGACTCTTGCTGTTCTCCATTCATGAGAGACAAAGCCTGTTCAGAGGGTACAGTTAAATAGCAATTCCCGAGGGCCATATAGGTCATGTTTCATGTTATTAAAAAGGCATCCTGGGATATTTTCTGGGCCCATTGTTGCAGTGCTCTTGGCCTTAAAGAGAGCATTAAGGACCTGTTCCTTAGTGATAGCATGGGGGAGTTATATATGGTATTTCATGAGGGAAGGTTGAGGGAGAGAGAAGGATAAAGTTAGAGATTAATTTGTCGATCAGTAGTTTTGCTATATCTTCTGGCTCGGTATAGGTGGCTCCATTAACAATGAGCTCTGCATTCAATTACAATTGTGTATTGCCTTTGATGTTGCAGACATAGCTAAAGAATGCCTTATGGTTGTCCTTGGCCTGGGAGGCCAAATTTACCTCAAATGTATCGAACCCATGTAAGTGAAAGCTTACAATCTCTAAAGCTTAGAACAGTGATTTTTTTTTTCCCCAAGGAAAAAAATCGCTGTTCCACAAAAAAAAAAAAAAAAAAAAATTATAAAACATTACATAAAGTGGGGGGCTGTACCCCCAGCCCCCCCCCTTAAATATACCAACTCCGAGATCGCACTACAGTGATGAAAACGGCAAAGTAATGGAAGTGACCAAGCAGTTTCTTTCCCAGGGAAGGAATTCGCTTATATGCTGTTTTGCTATTTTGCCTTTTCGTGCTTTCAAGTTTGATCAAGATGCATACGAAAGAATGCATTTTCTATCATTTAATAGGAACCCTTAACATGAAAGTGTCTTTGATCCTTTAATAGAAAGCCTTAACATGCTTGTATAGGGTTTCTGTGAACAGTTCCACATAGGCAGCAGTGTTCTTAGGGTTTATGGGTGCTTAAAATTTTGACAGGTTGTCACTTAATAGTAGGAATTTACCCTTATAGTAGTTTCTGACTATTCCAGGGTTAGCTGGGATTCCAAGTTTAACTTTTCCTTCAAATGAGACCATTTTGTGGTCTGACCTTACCAGAGAGGACATTACACTAGGAGGTGTGCAGCACTCTCCCATATTAGTGAGCATCAGATCCACTATGGTTGCACCCATGGTTGGTGTATCGACAGTCTGGTCCAGGGAGTTTGTGTTTACAAAATCCAGGAATCTCTGTGCCTGTATGTCTGGTGTTGTGTATTATTCCCAGTTAATAGTGGGGTAATTAAAGTCATCTATTAGTATGGTATTGGGTTGGATGTTGAGTATTTCCAATAAATGTAAATGCATAGTATGGGTTTCTTGGGTCATAGAGGGGGACCTATAGCTTGCAAGTAAATGGTGTAGGATTTTGCCTATGGTGATTTGAATGTGTAGAAACTCTAAGTGCATTTTTCTGTTTGACCAGGTATATTTATTTTTGATGTAACTTGAGACACCTCCACCTTTAGTCCCTGTGTGTAGTAGCTGGTCTGTGTGTGGAAGGCATTATAACCTTGTACCGTTGGTATGCTCCCACAGCTTTAAGCCATGTCTCAGTGACCACACAAATATCAGTATTCTCTAGCCTGAACAGAGCGTCTAGAGAGTGGAGTTTAACAAAATATATGATATTCATCGTGTTTCACTGTTGCAGTCATTACACTTGGGTTATCCTGCTGGCAGGCTACCCGCAGCTGGCCTGAATTCCAAAGTCCTGGTCCGGCGTCGGTTGCTGTCGCCTCTTCACTGACGTCAGTGCGCCAGGGGTATAAAAGATGCAGCCGATGCCATTTTCTTCAGTCTTTCTTGCTGCATGGTGCCCAAAGCAAAAGCAGTTCGCAAGTGCCGGTCGGCAGACTCCTGAGATTTTCGAAATTGAATTTAAGATCCGAAGTCTTCAATAAAGCTAAGTACCCTATTGGGGAAACTTTTTTCTTGCTCCAGACCGATGTCTGAAAAAGTTAACAGTTGTATTTCTTGTGGGAAGCAAATACCTCATAAGGATTTTCATTCTTACTGTATTCCTTGCCTAGGCCCTGATCACGACATTGCTAGTTGTCAGTTTTGTGCTAGATTTAACCAACGCACTATAAAGCGTCGGTACGATTTTGCTTTTCATTACTTTGGCTGAAGGTTTAACTATATAATGCCATTGGAACAACCGACCGGAATTCATAAAAAGCGCAAAGATAAAGAAAAGTACAGGCATCCGAGGTCCAAAACCGATGACGAAGCCTCTTCTAGGCCAGTCGCCGGTTCGCCAGTGCTCAGTGAGGCGCTTTCGCAGCCCCTGACTCCCGCTACCTCAGAGCCACAGGCTGCCTCCAACTCCCACGTGGAGACAACTAGGGCCTCTGGATAGGTTCATAGGTTCATACTAGGCCATCTGCCCTAGGGCATTTATAAGCCTAGCCAGAGTGTGTTTGGCTTTCGCCACCCATTTTAAATTAATTTTGCTATGCCCTTTTTCGAGGTTAGTATACTGTGCCTCTGTCTAACAGTGACACAGAAGTGATACCCGGGGTAAACCTACGATCTCCCATCCACTCATCAAGATTCCTCTTGAAGAGAGTCAGTGAGGGACTCTGCCTAACCTGGACTGGGATTTTATTCCAGAGTGAAGAGAGCCTCTGGGTTATGAATCTGTCCCTCCAGCATGTCCTATTTATTTCAGTGCTGAGGTTTAAGTCTCTCGAGCACGTAGCTCGATGGGATTTGGATTTTCTGAGGTGCAGCATGTCCATTAATTCTGGGTTGGACATGGCTTTATACGTCAGGCACAGATCGCCTCTGAGCAGGTGGTATTCCACTGAGTAGAGCTGGAGTTTCTTTAACCGGGCAGCATATGGCATCTGTTTGAGCCCTTTGATCCTCTTGGTGAGGAACTTTTGGGGTCTTTCCAGTTGCTGCAAGTTTCTGGTAAGGTACATCCCAAAAGGGGCATTGTACTCAATTATGGGCCTGATGAGGGATGAGTAAAGAGGCACAATGACCTCCCCTGATCTTGATGTGAATCCCTTCATGATTAGGTGGGCTATATAAAATGTTTTTCTAACGACTTTGGTCATGTGGTTGTCAAATGAGAGATTGCTATCAACTTGGGTCCCCAGGTCCCTAATTACTTCTTCTGTACTTAATGGATTACCACTTATGTGGTAATTTGTGGGCACTTTGTTTTTGCCAAAGGGGGTGACTATACACTTTTTGGCATTTAGCTTGAGGCCATGGCTCTGGCACCAGTTGTCTGTTTCTTTGAGGCCCTTTTGGAGGATGCTTGTGTCGGCTGGAGAGTCTATTATGGCGCCCAGTTTGCAGTCATCTGCGAACTTGGTCAGCCACAGTCCTTCCGTGTTGGCCTGTACCTCCGAGAAATATATACCGAACAAGAGAGGTCCCAGGACTGAGCCTTGTGGGATGCCACTTGTAACTGGTTTGGAGTCTGACATGGCTCAAGCAATTCTAACCATGTGGGTTCTGTCCTTGAGCCAGTTTGCAACCCATCTAGTGACATAGGGGTTTATATTTAAGCTGGTGAGCTTATCTATAATGCCCAAGTGGAGTATTGTATCGAAGGCTTTTGCGAGGTCCAGGTAGGCTGTGTGGACCACCTTCCCCTCATCAGTGGCCATGGTGACTGTTTCAAAGAAATCGACCAGGTTTAAGAGGCAGGATCTGCCCTTAACAAAGCCGAACTGGGTAGGATCCAGTGTCTGTAGGTCCCCAATATCTTTATTTATGAGGTCCATGATGATCCTTTCCATAGCTTTGCAGACCAAGCTAGTCAGGCTTATGGGGCGATAGTTTCCAGGATCCGTTGAGGCACCACCTTTATCAAAGTCTGAAGAAGCGTCCAGAGTAGACGTGAAAGCGCTAACAACCCAGGGAATAAAGTTTTTTTGCTGTTCAATATAAACATTTTTTTATTGATTTTCTGCTTTTTGGTTGATGGTTGGCTTCGATAGTTGTGGAGTACCTGCACCTTGATATTGACATTTTTCGTTTGGGGACATAGCAGGTTCCTTACCCTGAGAGATCTCTGTTTATTCAGTGTTCATAGAATGCGTTTATAAAGGATTCTGCGGTCTGGGCCGTATTTTCCACAGGCCCGGGGGCTTTGAAGGATTCCACCTCGGTTTTGAGGAGTGTGAAATTTGCTTTAGAGAAGTTTTTCACTGTGGTTTTCTGGGCTGGGGGTGGGGTTGGGATGTGAATATCCAGTGAGATTAGTTTATGGTCTGATCTTACCAGTGAGGGATACACTTCTGGTCTGGAGCATAGAGTCCCCATGTTGGTGATGGTCAGGTCCAGTATGTTTTCCCCTCTTGTGGGAGTGGTAACAAGTTGTTCCATAGCATTTGAGTTTATAAATTCTAGGAACCTTTGGGCTAGAGTGTTGGAGCTAGAGTAATGCTCCCAGTCTATGTTTGGGTAGTTGAAGTCGCCCAATATAATGGTGTTTGGAGAGACCTTCATATTTTCCAGTGTTCTCAGGAAGGCCGAGTGGGGTTCCTGGGTTTGGGAGGGTGGTCTGTAGCAGGCTATAAACTGGAAGGCAGTTTTACCCACTGTTAGTTGCACATGGATAGCCTCTGATGCTTCGTGCTGTGCCACCAACCTGGAGGTGTGGGTATCGTTGACGAATATTGATACTCCCCCTCCTTTTGTGGTTCAGTCCAAGTTTTGGGGCCGAAAAGCATGGTATGAGGTATAACCTGGTAGTGCTGGGGTGCTCTCGGGAGGCTTGAACCAGGTTTCTGTTACTGCACAGATATCTATGTTCTCCATGCTAAGGAGAGTTTTGAGTGTGTGCATCTTGAGGTTTAGACTTCTGGCATTGAGTAGCATTACTGTTAGTTTCTTATCCCTTGTGATACCTATGGAGGTGTGTTTGTCCTTTGAGCCTTTCCTAAAAAAGGCACTATGGGGGTAACAAGAACCTTTGCCAATATCCGAAAGCCCAGGGGTGACAGGTGCAAGCTGTCCATAGCGAAGCATCGTGGCTTGTCGAGCATGTCATCCCAGGCTGACAGGCATTGGATCCCCTTTGAATGACACCAATATTTAAGCCAGTTGTTGAAATTGATCATCTTGTCTTCATATTGTGGCATCATTCTTGGTGAGGGTAAGATGCTACTCAAGGTCAGGGTCATAGGATACTCAAGGTATCAATCCCTCAGATGGGTCCGGAGCCGCTGAGCAGGCATCGGGTTCTGAGCGTGTTTTCAGACCTACACAACTTTATATAAAGCCTACTTCAGCATCCAAGACAAAGTCTAAAGCAGTTTTAAAGACAAGGAAACAAGTACAGCATTCTGCCGGACAGACTTCTATGCCTAAGAAACAGATGCTCAAAATGGCCGAAGACCTAATTACTTTGATCAGGGGTTCACATCCCCTTCCTGAAAAGAGGACTAGGCAAGATACTGAATATGATTCCTCTGATCAGGTTTTCATTTCCTCCGATTCCTCTTCAGAACAGGGATATTCTATTCTTCCCTATGAGGATTCTGATGCTGAAGATTCTATTCCTTCAGCTTCTCCTCCTGAGGATTACTCATTTGGGGAAACCCTGCATACCATGAGGGAGCATTTCCACTGGGAGAGTCAGGATTATTCAGATTCTAAGAAAAGGCTTAGAGACTTTCTGTTACTTCCTCAGCACAGACCTCTTGCAATTCCTCCTGTTCTAGACACAGTAGATGATGTATTTTCAGAGTCCGGCCTGTCTCCAGACTCTCTACCGCCTGCACCTGTTAAGCCGGACAGGTACTACAGGGTTCCAGATTCCCATAAATTTCTATATAAAAACCCTGCTGCTGACCTAGAAACTATCTCACAGGGTCCCAAAAGGGTCAAGGCTGCTACTGCTGAAAATCCTGTCCCTTCAGATAGAGATTCTAGGGCTCTGGACAGATGGGGGCAAAAAGTCTACACTTCTGCTACCTTGGCTGCAATTGTCAGTTTCATATGCTCAAATATCAGCAATATTTAATGTCTTTGTTAAAACAAAAAATGTTGACAAATTCTTAATGTACTGAGAACAAAGATTTGCAGGATTTATTGCATGCAGCTGAACAAGTGGGAAAACATACTTTGCAATGTGGTTATGATTCAATGGAGGCCTCATGCAGGACCGCTGTTATAGGTTCTGTTATTAGAAGGCATGCTTGGTTAAAGGAACAGAATCTGCCTGATCATGTTAAAGCAAAATTATTGGATGCTCCATTACAGCATGATGCTTTGTTTGGTGTTAAGGCAGAAGAGGTGTTGAAGAAAATGGAGGATAAAGCTAAATCTATGCAGGCAGTAAAGGATTTCTTACAGGTACAGCCACCCAGATTTAGCAGGAACTGGCCTTCTAAGAACTGGTCCTTTCCAGTGTCAGACAGGCCACAAAGAGGCATATTCAGATGCCCTAGAGGCAGGCAGCAGCCCCAGGGCTCATACAGGCCCAAACAATGGGGTGCTTCTACTTCCAAAAGCGGAGAAGACAAATCACAGCCTTATAAGAAACAGTCCCAGTGACTTCCCTCTGCCAAGGCCAAGCACTTATCTTTTGGCAGCTCCCTTAGGGGGAAAGCTAGCACTTTTTTCACAAAATTGCCACAGGAGCACCCAGGACAAATGGGTCTTAAATATAGTCTGTCAGGGCTACATATTAAACTTTCACACCCTTCCAAAGGAAAAAGGTATGACAGACCTGCCACACAATCAATGGGCAGAGGCACAGAAACAAGTTTCATCTCTCATGGACATGAGGGGCTATTCAGCTAGTGCCACAACGAGAGCAGGGACAAGGATTTTACTCAAGACTTTTCTTAGTACCAAGATAGGACAAAACCTGGAGACCAATTCTGGACCTGTCTATTCTAAATACTTTTCTGGACGTTCCAAAATTCAAAATGTTGACTCTGCAGCAGCTTCTGCCCATGTTGGGCAAGAAGGCTTGGCTTGTACCCTTGGACCTCAAAGAGGCATACCTGCATGTCCCAATCAGACAGTCTTGCAGAAGATACCTCAGATTCATAGCTGGCTCAATGCACTACCAATTCTCTGCACTGCCCTTTGGCTTATCTACTGCGCCCAGGGTCTTCACAAAATGCCTGGCACCAGTAATTACTTTTAGCAGACAAAGAGGAATTCAAATATTTCCCTACTTGGACGACTGCCTTATTCAAGCAGAGACCAAAGACATTCTACTAAAGCATCTGGCGTTTGTCAAAAGATTACTAATTTGCCTAGGGTACACAGTAAACGAAAAGAAATCAAAACTAGTACCCTCTCAAGAGATAATATTCCTGGGTGCAAGCTTAAATACAACTGCCCAGATGGCTTATCTCACACCAGACAAACAAAGGCAACTGACTTCTTACTTCAAAAACATGGCAACAAAAACCCAATTGTCTGCAAGAAAAATTCTGCAGGCTCTGGGCTACATGGCATCCTGCATTCTACTAATTCCATATGCAAGACTGCATATGAGGAAACTACAATAATATCTAAAAAGTGTTTGGACTCAACATTGCCATAGCCTGGAAACATTAATTACTCTCATTCCCTGGCTGCAACAGGAGTTTCGATGTTGGGCACAGGTCTGTCACCACAACAAGGGACAGCCATTTGCTTTACCCACAGCCAGGCAGACACTAACAACAGATGCATCATATTATGCCTGGGGGGCACACATGGCAGGAAAATGTATTCAGGGGACATGGCCCACAAGCCAAATGCATCTTCATATCAATCAAAAAAAGATGCTAGCTGTACAGAATGCCCTGACAGCCTTCAAGGACCTACTTCATCCAGGACAACTGCTGATAAAGACGGACAATACTACAGTCATGTGGTACATAAACAAGCAAGGAGGCACACATTCCTACCCCCTATGCAGACAAGCCATGACTTTGTGGAACACAGCATTGATTTATCAAGTACACCTGCAAGCTCAATTCCTGCCAGGAAAGACAAATACTTTGGCAGACGAACTAAGCAGAAACCTCCTCGATCCTCACGAGTGGAAGCTAGATCCACAAATCTTCAGAATGATAACAGGGAAATGGGGATGCCCAGACATAGATCTATTTGCCTCCCCTCACAATTGCCAGCTACGGAGATTTTGCACTCTTGACTTATCATGAACAAGCATGGAAAGTGGACGCCCTTTCATTCAGCTGGAAAGCCCTTTCAGTATATGCCTTCCCTCCTCTGCCTCTCCTCCCCAAGGTATTCCTAAAGGTCAGACAAGAGAAGCCAAAAATTATCCTGATTGCCCCAGACTGGCCACGCCAGCACTGGTACCCCATCCTAAAGAGCTTGTCTCAAGGCCCAGCCTGGACCTTACCTCAAATTCCTCATTTGCTCACCCAACAAAACAATCAGATCCTACACAGCCAACTCAGAACCCTAAGTCTGGCTGCATGGCGGATAATGTAACCATTCAGAACACCCCTCTCTCTAAAGCAGTTATGGATGTGATTTTGGAGGTCAGGAGGCCCAGCACCAGAAAATCTTATGCAGAAAAATGGAAGAGATTCTGTGCTTGGAACCAGGCACAAGGAATTGACACACTTGTTCCAAATATTCCTCAGAGTTTACAATACCTAACTGAGATGCTGGACAAAGGCCTATCCTTCTCATCAATTAAGATCCATGCCTCTGCCATTTCAGCTCATTACAATACGGACCCACCTATTTTCTCTCATCCACTGCTAAGGCAGTATCTCAGTGGGGCCAAAAACATAAGAACTCCAAGGAGAGCTCCAATACCTGCATGGGACCTCAATTTTGTCTTGGAAAAACTCCCACTGCCTCCTTTTGAGCCTGCCAATACTGCTGAGATAAACTACTTATCATGGAAAACGGCTCTTCTCCTAGCAATAACTTCAGCAAGAAGAGTTTCAGAGTTACAGGCACTAATGGCTGTGGAACCTTTTATTATTTTCCATCCGGACAGGGTCTCTCTCTAAGGACAAACCCAACATTTATGCCTAAGGTGTAGTGTCCAGTGTGGCTCTTAACCAAACCATACATTTGCCTACCTTTTATCCAAACCCGCAGAATAAGGGGGAGAGACTTCTGCATTCTTTGGACATACACAGACAGCTACGCTTTTACTTGGACAAAACTAAAGCTTTCAGAAAGACTGAGCAACTCTTAGTGGCATATGCTGCAGTATCGCAAGGAAAAGCTATTTCAAAGCAGACTGTTTCAAAATGGATAGGCCACTGCATTCGTTTCTGCTGTTCACAACATGGCAAATCAGTGCCTAAGGGCATTAAGCCACATTCTACCAGAGCAGCAGCCACTTCAGCAGCCTTCCTCAGAGGAGGACATTTTGGAGGCTGCAACCTGGACTTCAGTGCACACTTTCACAAAGCACTACCACTTACCTCTTTACTCTAAATCCAGAGCAGGCTTTGCCACTGCAGTTCTGCAGGGCCTCATAGCCACTCCTAATTCTTTTTAGGCCCAGCCACCCAACCTCAGCTTTGGGATTCAACCCCAGTGTAATGACTGCAACAGTGAAACACGATGAACATAGTACAGTTGTGTACCTACCATAAATGTAGATGTTCGAGTGTATTCACTGTTGCAGTCCAGGTTACCCTCACACCATCCCCCTTTCATTGCTGGGACTTATCTGTACTTCTCTATTCTATACAACCTATGTGGTGCATTTGCTTGTAGATGAAGGTTATGTGCATGCTTTTTTATGATCAGAATTTTTAAGCCTACCCTTTTGGGGGCACCTGATATCTGGGGCAAGAAAAACTGAAGAAAATGGCATTGGCTGCATCTTTTATACCCCTGGCACAGTGACGTCAGGGTAGAGGCGACAGCAACCAACGCCGGACCAGGACTTTGGAATTCAGGCCGACTGCGGGTAGCCTGCCAGCAGGATAACACAAGTGTAATGACTGCAACAGTCAATACACTCGAACATCTACATTTATGGTAGGTACACATCTGTACTTTTGTAAGACATTCATTATGTATACAGTAAGTTTTATATATATATATATATATATATATATATATATATATATATATATATATATATATGCCGAATTTGTCATATGTATTGCCACACTAACATTGTGGAAATGATTGATGTAATTAGATTGTCAAAATCCTTTTTTTGAGTTATGAGCAAACTCCTTTGAGTTATGAGCAAAAACACAAGCAGTATTGGAGTGAAAGATAGTAGGATTCGGGGGGGGGGGGGGTTAAAAGAAATACCTTACTGAAGTATTAAAAGTGACTGAGCTGAGATTTTATGAAAGAGTCCAGTGAGGGCTGGATGCATATGTTTGCAGGATGGAATTCCATACCAAAGCTCCCATTTTGAAAAAGGCATGTTCAGTTAGTTGTATCTGTAATAAACTGAGATTGTGCAAGATTAGGAGTATGGTGTTTCAGTAGCCCTTAGTTTGGTTGCAGTTTGAGGACAGAGTAAGACTTCCTATTAAAAGCTCGTGGCAATAACTCTGTAATAAAATTTCTCAAAAAGCACAATATAAACTGTTGCTTTATAAAAATCCCTCTGATCAATGCCACTGTATAGCCTCATAATAACGACTAATAGTAAAGACAAAAAAGGCCAAGATCTTGCTTTTTGGCATACCAAAATAGCTGGCTAAATGCAATTTCATAGACATAACAGACCCTCAAAACAATAAAGTCCTCCTCATAGAAAATTATAAATATTTCCTCATTTATCTTGCCCAAAATCTATCCTTTACCGATTGTGCATGAAAAAAAAAACTTCTAGGTTTCTGCACTTAATTGCCAGCTAACTCATTCCTAATGCTTATAAAACTGTAATAAAAACAAAAACAAAACATGCATCTCCCAAAACTAGAACCATGCCTTCCACTAGTATTTTTGTAGGAATAAGTCTGCAACAATTTTACTCCTAAAAGATCAGTATAAAGTTTGTTGTTTTTTATAAAAGTCCCTCTTAAGAGCACACACCATTGTTATTTCTAATCAACCTTTGATCTAGGTGAATGCAGAGGTATTTATAGTTTTTTTTCAGTGAATAGTATTTTATTGTTCTGTGGATCTGCTATTTCTGTAGAAATTCTGTTAGCTAGCCATTGTGGTGTGCGAAAAAGCATGGTGTTTGTGTTATTTGGAACTCCTTTTAGCTTGTATGCATGACATTAGCAATAGAGCTAAGGAAATTGAAGCTGAAGTTATTTTTTACAGATTTACTGTTTAGTCCTCATACAAGTTAGAGGAGATTGTTGGTGTGAAGGATAATTTTATGAAATGGAAGATCTCCTGGTAATAATAATGAAGGTGATTGAGAATGCAGGTCCTAATACAGATCCCCTGAGGAGCTCCCAGGGGACACACATACCTTTCAACTTCTTTGTTGAAATATTCTGGACAAAGCTAAAAAGTATGGTGGGACAAAGGCCAAAAACTCGGACATGTTCTGAATATTATTTTAATTCACTTAAAAAAGTTAATAGAACAGTAGGTTTTGCATTACATCCACTTTCAGAACAATAAAAAATATGAAACTATAGTGTCTGGCGTTATTGGTGGTCTGTAATCCTCAGTAATTTAAAAAAATCAATGACAAATGAGAGGTATATGTACAAAGGGTATTGCATTAATTAATTTTAGAGTAAAAATTGTTAATTTTAATTTTATCTGCCTGTTATTGAGGTGGTTTTTGAATAGGTTGGATGTGTTGAACTCTGTGGTCTCTAGTTCAGACAGTAGGGTACCACTCTCAGTTCATCTTTATCAAATTTATTAAAGATCTCAGCAACTGAGAAAGTGCTGTTGAGGTATCAGATGCTGGTCAGAATCCATGCAAGTCATTAGTTAGCATTCTGTCAAACTGAATCAGTAGGATTTGAGCTTGTTTTCATGAGTGGAAGTAGGTCAGATATGAGGCAGTATTGGTCAGATGGTGTTCTCCTGTTCTATTTCATTTTGACTTTTATAATTGTGGTTTTCTTTACAGTTGGCATATAGCTGCTTTTTGTTTGTTAGGTTATAGATGGAAGTAATATACTTAGCTATATAAGAGGCACACGTTTTTGGAATTTAGGATATAGAGTTAATGTCAAGATGTGTTATATTTTTGGAGATTTTTTTTTTAGAAACTGTTTAACCAGATTTCTTCCGGCTCTGTCTACAAAGTGGGAGAAATTTCTAGTATGGGTGTAGAACAGATAGTATTAAGGAATACTGGGAAGTGGTGGTATTTTGAGGTGGTACGATGGGTACAAGGTGAGTGTCGAGACAGAAACTGACTCCGTCATCATCGTCTGTGATTGTTTGTGGGTAGTTGGCCTTGTTTTTGAATTTTTTGATGTCCTTTCTTAATCATTGTTGCAGTGTTCTTTATAATAGGGATATCTGCCCAAGGATAGCCGTACATCTGGCCAGACTAAAGCCTGGGCCCCTCCATGCTCCATGTGTCAGATGTATGTCCAACATCTGAGGCGTAAGGTATGTAAGTGACATATGAGTACCAGATCCTCATCACTTATTTGTCACCAAACCAAATGCGGTGTTTTGAATTTGGTCTGAAGGTCATATGTCTCGTACAGTTCTCCAAATGTAGATCAGATATGTACCCTGGTTGGAGTTATTCCTTTTTTCTTAACTTGTTTTATTTTAGGTACATGTGATCCAGAAAGGTGAAATATGAATGTAAGAGGCACATGCCCTATATGTGCCTGTTTTGTTTAGGTGTGGAGCTCAATCATAAACAGTGTTCTATTTGCCATGTGTTCATTCCTAAGATTCTGTGCCGCCATCTTTTTTTCCTTTTCATCTATCTCAAAAATGTGTGACTTAAACTCTTTGCTCAAGAGACTATGGCTTTGGAATCCTCTTACTCAAATGTCTTTCCATCTTTCTAAAAGAAGTTAAAAAAGTTGAGACGAGACTTCATCTGTCCAGCGTTTGCTGGATGTTTCTGTGGTGTCAGATGAAGAGACAGAAGAACATCCCCATTGAGGACCGACATGGGGCATGCCATTTGCACATCCTCTGAAACTGTGCCAGTGTCCATTGATGATGAGAGAGAGCAACCATGGCTGATTTCTGAAGGGTCTGAGGGAATTCTGCAGACCCTAGTGAGGGAAGAAATACCAGGTTCCCTCATAGTAGTAAAGCAGGGTCCAGAACCTCCCATGTTTGTCAGAGCAGATGGCCCTGTCAAGAAGGAACAACAAAAAAGACATATTGTTGCTGTTGCTGAGGACCTCCAAATGGAGTGGTAAGATTTCACCCAAGCTCTTTTTAAAGCCCTTATGGCTTTGAAGCTTTTTGAAGGTATGTTATTTCTTTCTCCTCTTGGGCTTTCAGCTAAATACACTCCCTTTAAAAGGCCTAGGGATGTTTATTTATCTGATTATGAGGATTTGAAGAAGAACCTTTAACTTATTCCTCTCAAATTCACTCATCCTTTCTTTGAGCTCTGGTGAGGATACTCTTTCTACTAATTGTCCCATGAAAGAACTTTCTTTTGAAGATATTATTCTTAAAATGATGGTACATTTTAAGTGAGAAGGATCTCAGATGTCTGAGGTTCAAAAAAGGTAGTATGATATCTTACAGATGGATTCCCCTTGACCTTCTACAGTTACTCCTGTTCTGGAATCTGTATTTGATACTTTTACTTCTGCTTCCCAAATCCCTGAGTCCTCAGTCTCCTGGACCTAAAAAGCAGGACAGGTGCTGTAATGTCACTGAGGCTCAGAAGATTTTGTATAAGAATACAAAATCTGAAACTTCTGTTATTTCCCTCTCAACTGACAAAGCCCACTAAGCTAATTGTTTCCTCCAAATTTTTACCATCAGACAAGGATAGCAAAGCCATGAATTAGTATGGTACAAAGGTATATACCTCTCCTACCTTTGCGTTTAAGACCATCAGATTTTAGTCACATAGATATGTGCTTTCCTTTATTTCTAAACTAGGAGGTGTTTTAGCTGACATGCGAGTCTGATACCAACACTTCAGCTCTTTTCTTAGTTAGTTCCACTTCACAGGTAGCTCACCATTCAATTAAATGCAGCTGTGGTATTGCTGATGCTTCACCTGGAGTAGCTGCAACACAGTCAGTCATTATCAGGTATTCATGACCTCCGCTTCAATCTCTTCCATAGGATGTAAAGGCGAAATTGTTAGATTCACTTCTGAATACCCAGAATTTGTTTGACTCTGTTGTTCCAGATTTCTTTAAAACTTTGCAAGACAAGAAGAAAGTTATGCAGGACCTTAAACAGATTTTTTTTTCATCTATTCCTAAATATCAAAGGAACCATCCCTTTAAAGTCAATCCTTTTTCTTTGTAACCATTCTTAAACAGCCTTTGAGGGATACAAGACCATCTAAAATGTTTTTCTAAAAAACCCAGTTATGGTTTCGTAGGGTAAAAGTCTTCTTTTCAGAACAAGTCAGCTTCTATTTGACAGTTATCCTCTTCTTGGCCAGATTTCTTTCTCAAGGGTCAACTCTGTTATTTGCCAAATGGCAACATATCACAACAGATGCATGGATTCTGGACCTAAAGGATCTCCGTATTCCTGTTCACCCTCCCTTTAGGAATTTTGTACAGTTCTGTGCTATCATCCTCATATTATCAATTCAGTGCTTTGCCATTTGGGCTTTCTACAGCACTGAGGGTTTTAACCAAATGGCTTGCCGCTGTCATAGCCTTTTTCAGATTCTGCAGTGTTCAGGTTTTTCCCTGTTTGTCCAACCTTCAAATTCAAGCTCCCTTTCAGCAGGTTCTTCTACAGGACCTAGAATTCGCAATGCATCTACTTAGTGTAGGCTTCACTCTAAATCTAAAGAAGTCAGTTCTGACACCTTTGTAGGATCAGGTTTTTCTTGTGATGCAGAATTCAAACCCTTACTTTTCTTCCTCCTTCCAAGGTCATCTACTTGAGAGCTTTCTTTCAGTCCCTTCTTTCTCTTTTCCAAGCCCCAGGATTCCTGGCATCCATTGTTCCCAAGCTTCTCTTTGCCAGACTCCACATGAGGAAGTTCTAGTGGTATCTGAAGATAAATTGGCTACAGTATTTTTGTCCCATGGACTTCACCATTCCTCTCTTGCCTTGCCTAAGGAATGAGTTTCAGTGTTAGATCAACCAGATGTTTCAAAATCAATGTATTTCTTTTCAAGTACTTTACCCCACTCAGGATGTTTACAGATGCTTCAGAACTAGCTGCCAGGGAGAGGGTAGCTTTTTCTGTAAAATTAAGGTCTAGGGTGTCTGGTTTCTTCAGGAGGTGGAAGAGCACATCAACATCAAATAAATGAAAGCTCTTTCCTAGCTCTGTCTTACCTGTGGACTCCAGGTCCGCTCAGTTTTTACAGACAACACCACTGTCATGGGTGGCCTAATGGTTAAGGTGTTTGCCTTACAAACATAAGGTGCAGGGTTTGAGTCTCACAAGGGATAATTGGCTAGGCTTAAAATGGCTCGCAAGGGCATTTAGCTTAGTATTAACCTATGGTACATAAATAAGCAGGGTGGAACAGTGTCTTACCACCTGTGCAGATTAGCTTTCCTAGCATGGGATTTCGCCCTCCATCATCATTGATTCTACAAGCAGTCTATATTCCTTCAGAACACAATGTAGTGGCAGACAATCTGAGAAGATCCAGGGCAGATCCTCAAAAATGGATGATACATAAAGAGGTTTTACAGGACATTGTACATCGATGGGGTACTCCTCAAGTAGATCTTTTTGCCTCCTGTCTGAAATATACAGCTCCCCACATTCTGTTCCAGAGTGCCAAGTCCTGTGGCTTGGAAGTTGGACATCCTGTCTTTTTCTTGGAAAGAGATGTTCTTGTATATATTTCTCCCCTTTTCCCATGTTGCCAAAGCTCCTACACAAGATCATGTGGGACAGGACCAAAATCTTGTTGGTGACTTCCTTTTGTCCCAAGTAGCATTGGTTTCCCCTTTTTCACCTGGTGAGGAGCAGTCACCACAAGTTACCCCACAGGATGGATCTACTTACATAGGACAAAGGCTCCTCAATTAACCCTCATCTTTTCACCCTGCAATTCACTCTATGGATGATAGGGTTCTGATTCCTTTTAAGCACCAATTTTCTGAGGATATGTTTTGGGGGGAACAGAAAACTCCCTGCTAGAAAATCTTATGTTGCTAAATGGGAAAGATTTTCTTCTTGGTGTCGCTATAATGAACAGGACCCTTTTTTGATGGATATTACTATTCTTACATGTATGATTAGCTCAGTTCTGGTCTGGCATACTGTTTTGTTAAAGCTCATTTGTCTACCATTTCTGCTTCCTTGTTTGTGTAGTGGATTCACCACTTTTCTCCAGGTTTGAGGTCAAACAGTTTCTCAAAGGTGTCCTTCATGTCAGGCCTCCAAGAAAACCCATTCCTCCTTGTTGGGAACTGAACTTTGATCTTGAAAGGCTGACTCAGCCATCTTTTGAACTTGCAATTTCTTCCTCTTTAAAAAATTGCTTACCTGGAAATCTGACTTTTTGGTGGCTCTGACTTGTGACAAGAGTGTCTGAACTTCAGTGCTGATGTCAGTTCCTCCTCTTCTAGTTTTCCACAGAGACCATGTCTGTCTTGGAATCAATCCCTGCTTTTGTACCTAAGGTGGTCAGTGATGTGTCTTTGAATCAGTCCATCCATATTTCTCTCTTCCCTTTTTCCATTTCCTAAAAATAGAAGAAGATTCTCCATCCTTTGTGTTTGTATAGTCAGGTCAGATGGTGTTTAGACATGGCTAAAGATGTTAGGAAATCTGAGCAACTTTGTTTCTTTTCAGGACAAGAAATTGGGTTTAGCAGTTTCTAAGCAAACCATTTATTTTTGGATTTCTAAGCTATTTTCTTTTGTTATGCTTCTTAAGGTAAGCAGCTTCCACCTCCTGTTCATGCTTTTTCTGCTATGGTGGTTGCCCCCTTCTGCAGCTTTTTTAACAGTTTCAATGCTAGATCCATTTTGGAAGCTGCTGTTTGTTCTTCTGTGCATACTTGCGTGAGGCAGAAAAGAACTTCGCCCTTTTCGAATGACTACTCTACTATTGCCCACAACCTGTAAAAACAAAACAGGTCATTATCTGGTCATTTTAGTATAGACTTTAAAGTAAAGTATTATTTAAGGGTCCTCAGCACTAGCACGAATCTCCTTAGGCTTACCCAAACAAAAAATCCAAGCTTGTTTGCATATACTCCACTTAAACTACAGAACACACTCTAAAACTAAGGCAAACAGCTATAACATTTTAAAAACAAGCTCCCAAAGCATAGGAATTGAACCTGATGTTTGTTTAGACGAAATTACTCACCTGCAAGTTAATTATTCAGGAGTTACATCTTGAAACCTGGGCTCTTGTGGCTTAGTGTAAACCCTGCTACGCGAGCACTCGCTTTGCTCGTGCTCACTCCGCTCTCCGCCCTGCCCCCTATTCCCACCCGCCCCAGTACTCATACTTTTATAACCTCAAACCACTCCCCCTACTGTCCACTAACTTCCTGTACCTCACTACCGCCCTCTAAGATCAAATGGAATATGACACCACCCAGGAAGCTTATCATACTAACTCTTTTTCCCCTCCTACTTGTCCCTTACCTAGCTACCCTATATGAAACCTGGTCTTACATAGGCTTCCACCACCCAGGCTACCAAACCAACCCCTCCCCCATAATTAACAACAGAGGCCATGACTCAACTCCCTACTCACCCTCCTTGTTAGAACTTGAACGCTATGTAATTATCAAACTTACCAATATTAGCCCAAATGATAAACATTACTACAAACTTCTACTCAAAGCCCTCAAATTCATTACCACTCTGAATCACAGACTAGCCACAGATGGTGATATCCACCCCAACCCTGGCCCTTCCCCTCCACTCAATTCTAATTCCACCCTATCCTCCCCTCAACTTCTCAGTCTAAACTCTAGACCCTTTAACTCTCTTCTGACCTGTCATCTAAACATCAGAAGTGTAAACAATAAGATTCACAACCTACATGCCCTTTTAGCTACTTGTTCCCCAGACCTACTATGTCTCACAGAAACCTGGCTTAAACCAAGTACAAAAGACACACAGATAATCCCACCAGGGTATGATATACTTAGAGCAGATCGAATAACTCGTAAAGGTGGCGGTGTAGCTATACTCTACAAAAATACATTACAAATCTCCCTTGCCTCTCCACAACCCCTCCTAACAAACAATGCCGAAATTCTACTTGTAAAACTTCAACCAAACAAACATAAAAGCATAAATATAGCATGTATTTACATCCCCCAGGCAACAATAATAACAAAACCTTAGAGGACTTTCTCCACTGGCTAACTCAAACTCACCCCCAGGAATAATCCATAGTGTTAGGTGATTTCAACATCGATTGGAATTCCTTCTCATCTAGCTCCCCATCTAGCAGCATAAATCTACATGGCTTTTCTCAGCTCATATCCACTCCTACCAGACTAGGTAAACCCCAAAACAAAGACAGCATCCTGGACTGGATCCTTACTAATAAAGATCCTGTCCAGTACTCAGCAGGTACTCATCCAGAGGACATGAGTGATCACTTACTCACCTATGTTATTAAATTCAAGAAAATCACCCCCCTTCTCACAACCATAAAAAAAATCAGGAACAATAATAAATTCAACGCCTCCATTTTTCAAACTGAACTTAAAGCCCACAACTGGACAATACTCAAGACTCTTCCTCTTGAAGAGGCAGTTATCTACTTCAACACCACCTTCCTCAAGATTCTAGATTCCCATGCTCCAATACGGTCCATTAGAACTAAAACCAAAACCGCACCATGGCTCTCTAAGGAAACAAAATCCAAAATCCTATCTAGAAACAAGATGTGGGTCACATGGCGTACCTCAAAAGACCCACACTCCCACCAAACCTTCCGGCAACTTAGAAGTGAAACTAAAAGAATGATCTTAAATGATAAAAAAAACTTCTTCCTCCACCTCCAACACAAACACCTTAATAATCTGCAAAAATTCTGGGCAGGCTTAAACAAGCTCCTGCACCCAGGCCAGGCAACCATCCCCACTCCAACAACTTGCAAACAACAGTGCCCTGTAAACATTGCTAACACATTCAATAGTTTCTTCACAGAAACTATACAATCCCTGGCCACACAATTCAAACAAACAACCAGCCCACTCCACTACCCATGCCAGCATAATACTACAACTACATCAGATCATCTATTTACCTTCGATCCAGTACCCATATCCTCTATAACATCTCTTCTTAAAAAACTAAAACCCACTAAGCTAGCAGCTGACCTTCTCCCGGCTGAGTTTCTGCAAAAACCAGCTGAGGCCATTTCCTATCCCGTCTCCATAATCATAAACCGTACCTTGTCAGAAGCCTTCATCTCCTCCATATGGAAAATGTCCCACATTATTCCTCTCCATAAAGGTGGTAGCTCACTAGAGCTAACCAACTACAGACCTATAGCTATACTCTCACCCCTGGCCAAAAGTATGTCCACAAACAACTGATAGAACACCTCACCAAAAATAAAATTCTAGCCAACTCCCAACATGGCTTCAGGCCAAATCACAGTACCACATCAGCCCTACTATCCTTTTCTAATACCATCAATAACTTCAGAAACAATAATAAACTATCATCTGCTCTTTTCTTAGACCTCTCCAAGGCCTTTGATATGGTGAACCACATTCAACTCCTCCATACATTAAAAAAACTATCACTCAGCAATTCCACACTGAAATGGTTCCAATCCTACCTGTCCAATAGGCAACAGGCTGTTCTATGGCAGGACAAATTATCCACATGCCTACCTGTTATACTTGGAGTTCCCCAAGGATCTATTCTTGGCCCTCTTCTCTTCACCATCTTTGTTAATGACCTGCCCACAATCACCCCCCATGCCACATGCATTCAATATGCAGATGATTCGACCATCATCTGCACTGCCTCCAACCTGGCAGACCTCACTGCTTCAACCCAAAATACCTTCAACCTAATAGAAAAATGGTTCTCAAGTCGTCAACTAGTTCTCAACCCCAACAAAACAAAACTACTTACTTTCTCACCCACTCACAAGACTCTTCCCCCCACCTTCTCTATTACATCCTCCAATGGAATCACTATATCACCAGAAGCTCACACAAAGCTATTAGGTGTTACCATTGATAACTCCCTTAAATTTGACACCCATTTCAATCTAACCATTAAAACAGTCAATAAAAAGCTTGGCTCTCTATAAAGTAAAACACTTTCTCACTCCTCACGCTAAAATTACAATTGCCGGCACACACCTACTATCAACTCTTTTCTATGCCTCCCCCCTCTTTACAAACCTAAACAAGACAACCCTTAACAAACTTGCTTCTTGTTACAATCACATAGCTAGATTTGCCACAAATTCCACCTTTAGAACGCACCACTGCACTAACTTGAAGCAACTAAGGTGGTTAGAGTTTTCCAGCCAACTCCATTTCAACCAACTCAAAACGGCTTACCAGATACTGTATCACCCAGAGAAAACACCAGCTCTGAAAAACATCATTCACCCTTATATTAACCTGCAATCTTTACGCTCCTCCAATAAGATCTTAGCTCAAACTACCAAAGCCAATAATTCTGCTGGAGATTCTCTATTCTCAAACTTTGTAGGTAAAATGTGGAACTCCCTACCGACCATGCTCACCTCAGAACCCTCACTCCTACAATTCAAAAAAAAGCTTAAACCCCATCTCAATACTCTCTGGCAATGTCCCTGTTCCAAACCAGATTAACCACTATCATTTACCCTTCTCTTACCTCACTATCCTTAACCGCTTTTTAACAAGGCGCCTCACCTTTGTAACTGACCTATGTTTTTTTTATATGCTGCTGTTATTTTTTTTCCCAAGATGTAATGTATCTTTATATTGTATTAGAACTCAACTATCTTCCTTTTTTTTGCATTAACAATGTTCATATGTCTGTTATGTACCTGGAGCTTTTCTCCCCGGGCCTCCGCTGAAAATGGACATGTATCCAGTCGGACTCTCCCAGTTAACAAATGTAAAATAAAAATAAATAAATAAATTGTACTAAGCTCTACAAATTGGATGTGATTTCAAGGGCCAGAGTGATTTTTGCTAGGTCCATCCTCCGTGGGATTTTTGGAGGGAACGTTCCTCAGTTCTTTCTTCCTCTTCCCATTCTTTACAGTCACTCTAGTACTCTCCCTACAGAAATTAATACTGCAACAGTGATTAAGGAACGACATAGTTGTGTAAAAACTTACCATAACACCGGCTGTCCTACTTATCACTGTTAACTGCCATGAAAAAATTAAAAAAAAAAATGCCACCAACAAAGATGCGGCCACACTTGAAACAGAAGAACTTTATTCTGAAATCACTGAGCGCTTTCACCCTGCAACCTCAGGGCATCATCAGAGTAACAAAGTACATCAGCTGTCCTGTTAAATACAGGAAATAACGTCACCTGTTCACATCAATTAACAATTCGTATATCAAGTGCTGTGTACTGATGATACATTATAAAAACAAACTACAAATGTATTCCATATGTATTAATTTATGAAGTTCAACTAAATATTATCAAAATCACATATTAAAAATAATGCTAAAGCTCATAGTCTACATTTAAAAAGTAAATGCTAATAATTTATACAGTGAAATTAGATCTGCCTAGCTCTTATTTTTAAAACCAAACTTAGATACATTATATACTGTGGCATTCGTCCTGTATTACCATTCCATTTCAAGTTTTTCCAAATGTTATTTCAAATCCCCCCTACCAAAGTCAATCATCCTGTCAATAATAAAAAACAGGAACTTGTTGAAGCTAACACACTTCTCAGAATGGATAAATAATGCACTTTCTTTCTTTCTTTTTGTTGTCGATTATATCCTCTAGTATCCTTTCCTTAAGTTTTCTAGTGGTTTTACCCACATAGAAGGCTGGGCAGGACATACAAGTAGCCATGTATACTGCCATCTTGGTATTACAATTGCAGTTACCAGGGCACAGAATTGTATGATGATAACTATCTATTGCCACGTATGGACCAGAATTAACATATTTACAGGCTGTACACATATTACATTTGGACATTTTAGAAATCAACCCTTGGTTACTTTTATATTTTTCTAGCAAATTTTTAAGACTTGCACCTCTTGTGAAAGTAATTTTTGGTGTGGTCCCCAAATTTTTTTTAAAATCGGGGCTAAAAATTAAGTCCCATGTATTGTTAACAATGGTTTTAATTTTCAAGGCTTCAGTATTATAAGGAAGTACCAAAACAGTGTCATTTATAAGGTCCCTTTCCTTGTTTCAAATGTACTTCCATGGTCAGTGGATAGAATAGGTAAAAACCTGTCATTTCTTTTGTCGAATATAATTCCTTGTTCTAATCAAAAGTTTAGTTGGGTAACCTCTCTCTTTAAACATACCTATTACGTTATACATCTCATTCATAAAGTCACTATCGTCACTCGTCAATCTCGATATCCTCACCATTTGACCTTCCACTATTCTTTTGGTGCATAGGATGACAGCTGTTATAGTGAAGGAATGAGTCTGAATGTGTTTCTTTTCAATGTACTCTTGAATTTAATTTCTTGTCCCACGTCAATAATATATCCAAAAATGTTATGCTAGCTGTACCTATCTTGTAAGTAAACTGTTGTTGTTGAATTTAAATAATCTAAAAATTCCCCCAACTCATTTTTTTTTTACCTCTCCAAAGGATGAGTATGTCATCCAAAAACCTTAGCCAAATTATTGTTTTGTTGAAAAAAGTAGATTGAAACACCCATTTTTGCTCCCATTGAGCCAACACCAGGTTAGCATATATCAGTGCACATTTGGCTCCCATGGCTATGCCTGATGTCTGATGAGAAAGCTCTCCCTCAAATCGTAAAAAAAATGTTATTCAGTACTATTTCCAGAAGTTCCACTAATAAATACCTTTTTCACATTGTGGATACCTTCTTTTCCCAAATAATGTTAACCTTTCCTTAGGTGGAATAGCTGTAAACAAATTCATAACATCAACAGTAACAAATAATCATCTGTAATGAGGGTGTCTCTGAGGGTTTCTAGACAATGCCATGTACCTTTTAAAATATGTTTAAAACAATTGAGTACAGGTTTACACCAAAAATCAATGTATGCTGCTATGGGTTTAGTCTTTGACCCTGTTGCTGCGGCAGTTGGTCTAAAAGGTGGATTTTGTAAGTCTTTGTGGATCTTCTGGATCCCAAAGATATGGGTGGGGGGTCAAAGGAAAATCCACAGTCAAAAAATTATATTCACTTGGGGCTAATAACTCTTGGATTAAGAAGTCATGAAGTACCCAATCAATTTTAGCATAAGCTCTCGTCAATTCATTGATAGAAATTCTCTCATATGTAGTGCTATCATATTTTGTGGTAACCCATAATGACTGCCCCCCCACACACACCTTTGTCAGGTTTCCTTACTCTAACCTGATTGCTCAAATTCAGTTGTTTTAAACTTTTCTCTCAATGTTAAATTGCCATTACTACATGTCACATTCAAAAATAACCTACGTAATTCTTTCACATAAGGTATCAAACCTGGCGATGATGTTGTTCGTGGGTGGAATAAAAGTACTTTTCCTTTTTAGGGGCATTTGTTGTGTGCAAACATTTTCTTGCTTGTCATGAACAAACAGTTTTAAATTTAATTGCCTTGAGAATAATTTTAGGTTAATGAGAACTTTAGCAATATCTTGTACTTGCAGCATCTTTTTTTCTTCCTTTACTTCCTGGTCCTTTTCTTGTGGGACATTTCGGTTCCGAGGATCTGGTGCTTGTATGTCACTTGTGTACCTTATGCCTTGGACATAGGTCATAAATCAGTTGCATTGCTTATGGAAGGGGCCCAAGCTTTGGTAGGCTGGCTTTGATGCATTGCTATCTCTGCAGGCTGTCCCTACTGTCAGGAATAATGCAACAGTAATAAGTAGGACATCTACTGTTATGGTAAGTTCTAACACAACTGTACTTTTTGCCTGTCATGTTTAATGAGCATTTCTAGAAGGGTTAAGGTTTTAAGGTATAGGGACCATGTACTTGTTTATTTTATTTATTTTTTAAACCTGAATTCAAGATCATAGTGGTTAGTTACAGCATGCTTTCCAGAGTCCCAAGTATTTTGTGAAGTTAGTCAGGGTAGAAGGGTTACCCCAAAATCAGCATTTGCGGATAACATACATCTAGTTCTGAATTAAGAGTGGTGATGACCAGTATAGGGCAGTACCTGAGTTAGTTTTTAGGTAAAGCAGGGTCCATTCTATGAGAGAGAAGTGATTGGATTGGGATATTTCTCCATTTACAGGGAAGGAATAACAAAAAGGAACAAGGAGTGGAGTAGTTTCTTGGGAATTTTAAAAGACAAGGTAGAGATTACTGGGTGGTGCTGGTTTATTTTATTTTGGCACTGTGCATTCTGAGATGTCTTTGGGGTATGTTGGTTAAAAAATGCATCTAAGCAGGTGGGATTTGGGTGAGGTAGAACCTGGACTGTTTGCATCAGTTTATTAAGAAATGAAGACTGGGTTAGTTTTAGTTACAGAAGCACTCATTTCTGTTAAAATTAAGATCCCCTAGGAGTATACAGTCATATTGTAACATCTATTTTTTTGTAGATTAAGGAGTAACCTGAGGGTACTGTGACTGACTGGAGAAAGTTGATAGACACAGCTTATATGTATTTTGGTGAGTGTTGCTTGTAGTGATCAAGCAGAATTTGTCTGCATACTTCCCCTTTGTGAACAGCTCTTATACTTCCCAATGTATCTTAAATCTGTACTGGTTTCTGTAAAGGGCTGCACCCCTAACTGATTTAAATATCCTCCAAGGTCACGCAATTCCTGAGGAAGGGGGATACAGGTTAGATGATTCCTAATATTAATGCTTCGAATAACTTAACTAATAACTACACAGCTTAAGTGGAGCAGCCCCTCAATTGCTACAAGTAACTGTTGCCTGTTTTTTTTCCTCCCTTTCCTAGAACAGTTTAGCAGTGACCCACTCATGAAAATGACAGATTTGTAATATCCAGTTGTTTGGCTTACACTGTTAACATCCCACCATCAGTAGTTAGGTGCAGTGGTCATTTCTGAAAAATATGTAATTTTGTAGGAGAAAGGGGTGGGACTTTGCATTAGATTTGAGACAGGTTTCGCGGATTCTTACTATTGTGCGTCTTGTGCTGACAAAGATAGGCTTCTAGTAGTTAACCTTTGTTATTTGTACTACTTTCAGTAAAAGTGGCTTATAAGCCCTGTAGTGTGCTTATTGGTTAAAGAGCTAAAGAGTGTCAAAAGGTGGACCAAGATGTAGTTGTGTGTTGCCAGATCATGAGAGAGTAGTTTGGGGACGAAGGTAAAGCCTGATGCACAGTTCCATCATCATCATCACTAATAGTTAAATAATGGAATATTATATCTGGTATGCTTTGTGTGGAGAAATTCATTTTCCTAAGAGGTAATATAATGGGTGATTTTTAGTTCCATAGTGTTGATTTATTGTCTAAGGTGTACTACAGAGTTTGTCACGGGGAGAGCTCTCAGGAATGTGTCGGGGGATACTGAGGTTGCTTTAATAATGCTGAGGATGACAGGGAGAAGATTTTGAAGAATGTAATGTATGAGATTTGTTTCAAGATGGTTGTAATGTGGTTGGAGGTGGTGATGAGTGTAAGTGGGCATTACTGTTGCCAAAGGAAGAGGTGATAAGGTGGTAATTTATTGGTGAAGGTAATATCTGAATGTTGAATAATAGTATTATGTCTTGCTAAACAGAGATGCATAACTGAATAGAGAGGTGGGGACATATAGAGCAGTGTAGGTAATAAACTAAAAAGAGTAATGAAGCCTTTGCCATCACCAAAGGCTTCCTAAACAAGTGTAGAGAGGGTGAAGATTTTTTTGAAATCATCTGGTTGTAGCATGCAATTTTAAAGAAACGGTGCAGATGACCAGACCAAGATTAGCAGACCCTGTATATCCTTTGCTGCCACCAAAGTTTGTGGAGGGAACAAGATAGCAGAGAGTGAGAGAATGGAAGTCATTTGAGTGAGTGGAGTTGGTCTTTGTAGTCCTCAAAGGCTGCTGATAGAAAAGTATGATAATGTGATAAAGACAGTTGGGAAGTTAAAGAATTATGGGTGTTAATGGGAAAAGCTGACTGAGAGAGCATAGAACACTTTTCTGCATTATGAGAATTATTGGGGGAAAATTATGTAAAAAAGATGTCAGGTTAACAGGGACGCAGAGCTGGATCATGGTCAAATGGGGCCCTAGGCAGGTAATAGATCAGGGTCCCCTCAACATACATGCACAGCAGCCCCCTAGCCATTTCCGTGCCCCATTAGTTAGCTATTTCTCCTCAGTTACCATAAACACTTTTCAAACCAGTCACCATGCATACTATTTTCTGCTTTACTTCTACAATGATTACAGATATTTGGATTTAATGTACAACTTTTATTTCAAGTTGTGTAGCACAAACACTGAGAAACATTTGCTAAACAAAACAATACAGTCCCACAATGAGAGCATACTTATCATTAATGGTAAGCTTCTCTTCCCTTGAAACTCTCATTCATTGACATGGCATTGAAACCCACATTCAAAGAAAAAGCATCTGACCTGTAGCAGATTGTTTACCTTTGGGTTGTTTTAAAACCGTAGGGCCCTTGCACAGATTTGTAGGACCATGCATACATGCAGGTGTTCTTTGATTTACCTTCCTGATTGTATTAAATTATATTCCTTGTATAATACGGCACCACTTGTTAGGGTGTTTTTACGTTTGTAGTTTTGAGCATTTTTCCAGTAAACAATGAAACAAAATGTGTGACCCAATAATGACAAATCTGCCTATTTCAGAATATTTCAACCATAGAAGGCTACTCAGAGTTCCATCATTACAGTCCACTGATATCAACCAATATTCACAATCTCTGCAGAAGTAAGTCATCTGAATAATTCCACATTAGAGAGATCTGTGACTAATGAAGATGTTACTGCTAGCAAACAACGTTATAGTTCAGTGTTTCATCTGCAAATTCAGTGCCTGCTGCACTTGAAGAATAAATTGCCTGTGTTACGTTAAAAAAAAAAAATTGTAAGCTGGTAATGTTGCAGCGGGAATAAATGGCAAAAACCGACAACAGGTTCATAGTTCAAGGAATTGAGTTTTTCAGTGGACACACTCAGGACTGCAGCACCCCCCCCCCCCCCCCACACACACACACACACGCACTGTTATGTTCTTTAATGTTTAGTGTAAGAGACATCCAGTGTATAATATGTAGTGTTACTTAACTTTAATGTTAATCCCAGGTCTAAAATATTGGTACCCGGGTTGGGGCTATGAATTAGTTGCTCTAGGGCATTGGAATTTATAAATTTCAAGAACCGTTGAGCAAAGGTGTTGGTACAGGAGTAGTTTTCCAGGTTAATGGCAGGGTAGTTGAAATTGCCAAGTATTAGGGTGTTTGGTTGCATCTTAATATTTTCCAGTATATTTAGAAAGGTGTAGTGAGAATCTTGGGGCATGATGGGGGGGATCTGTAGCAAGCTACAATTTGTATTGCAGTCTTACCTATTGTTGCACCTGGAGAATTTCAAGTGCATTGTGTTGGGCAACCAGCCTGGAGGTGTGAATATCTTTGGTGAATATGGACACTCCTCCACCTTTAGTGTTTCAGTCCTGGTTTGGTGGCCGGAAAGTGTGGTATGAGTTGTAGCCTGGTATTGCAGGGGTGCTCTCTGCAACTTTGAACCATGTCTCAGTTATTGCCAGATATCGATGTTCTCCATTTTTAGGAGAGCCACGAGAGAGTGCATCTTCAGGATGTTCTTCGTCTTCCATTGCTGCAGTCCTAACAATTGGGTATAGTCCGCATCCAGTGGAACATTTTGTTTTCTTGCCTCAGTATTTAAGATGTCAGAAAAAGTGAATAACTGTATTTCTTGTGGGAAACAGATATTGTGTATACCTTGTTTACTATTAAGAGGAGGTTAGACTGTGCCAGGTTAGTGTTTGGGAAATTATAAAATGCCGGGTTGAAGAACCGTTCTTTAGGAGGCTCAGTGGAGCCAGAGGTTTTGCCAGGAGTTTCTATGGAGTCTTTACTGTTACAGGATGTCCCATCTCAGGAGGCAGGCCAGGCTGAAGGGGCTTCTCAGGTGCCTATTCTAGTTAGAGCCTCTCCTTCTGTTGCTAAAGCTTCTTTTAGAGGTAGGCCAATTTCAGCTTCAGTGGGGCTTCTGGTTCTGTACCTAAGAAACATATGCTTAAAATGGCAGAAGATTTGATTACTATGATTAGAGGTTCTATGGGCCCTCCTGCTAAGAGGCCTAAGTTTGCCAGTTTTGAACAAGGTTCAGAGGCTTCTGAGTCCTCTGGATGATTTACAGGAGTATCCTCCTTATTCTGATTCTGATGTGGATGATCCTCCTGAGGATTTTTCATTTTCAGAGACTCTGCATTCCATGAGGGAGCACTTTAAATGGGAAGGCCAGGATTACTCTGATTCCAGGAAGAGGCTTAGCTATACCTCCTGTGTTGACTGTGGTGGAAGATGTTTTGCAGAAGCTTCCCTGAACCCTGATTCTTTGCCTCCTGCTCCTGTTAAACCTGATAGGTACTATAGGGTGCCCAAGCTCATAAGTATTTGTTTAAGAGTCCTAGACCCAGAAACTGTTTCTCAGGGGCCTAAAGGTGTTAAAGCCTCTGTGGTTAGAAATCCTGTTCCCACTGACAAGGAGGCTAGGGCTTTGGATAGGTGGGGTAAGAAACTGTATACTTCTTCCACTCTAGCCATGAGAGCATTGAATTGTCAGTTCCACATGCTGAAATATCAAAATTATCTCCTTTCTCAATTGAAGTCTAAGGTGGATGGAAGGTATTGAGTGTAAAGAGTTGCTGGATTTGGTTTATGTGTCTGAACAAGTGGGCAAGCATTCTTTGCAATGTGGCTTTGATGCTGTGCAGGCCTCCTCGAGGGTGGCTGCCACTAGTTGCATGCCTGGTTAAGGGATCAGAATTTGGCTGAGCATGTTAAGACAAGGATTTTGGATGCACCTTTACAGTCTGATGTGTTGTTTGGTTCGCCTGTGGAAGCAGTTTTAAAGAAAATGGAGGACAAAGCTAAATCTATGCAAACTGTTAAGGATTTTTGCAGGTACAGCCACCAAGTTTAGTAGAAATTGGCCTGCTAAGGGGTGGACTTATCCTGCTTATGACTCCCAGTCTAGGCAGGGCTCAAGGTTCTTTTAGGTCTAGAACAGGAGTTCACCTGCTCAGACTTCTGGTGAGGGCAGGGGTCAGTCCAGCAGTCCCAATGACCTGCCTTTTCAGCTGCCAGTAGATTCTCGTCTGGCAGCTCCTTTGGGAGGACGACTGTCTCTTTTCAAAGAAAATTGGGATTTAATTACTCAGGACAGATGGGTGTTGGACATTATTCACCACGGTTACAGGTTTTATTTCCATACAATGCCCCCTTTCAAAGGCATGCTCCTCCACAAAGAAAAGAGGCTCACAAACAAGTTTCTCAGTTACTCAAAATGGGGCCATTCAGCCAGTCCCTGTATCAGAAAGGGGCCTATTTATTCCGCATGTTCCTAGTACCAAAGAAGAGACCAATTTTGGATTTATCTCTCCTCAACACTTATCTGGACATTCCCAAGTTCAAGATGTTGACGTTACAACAGCTTTTACCTCTGCTGGGCAAAGATCACTGGATGGTAACTTTAGATCTCAAGGAAGCTTACCTTCATGTGCCTATCAAGCTAAGTTGCAGGAAGTATCTGCGGTTTCGAGCTGGAGGTTCTCATTATCAGTTCTCTGCATTGCCCTTTGGCTTATCTACTAGTATTCACCAAGGTTCTGGCTCCAGTGATAGCTTACTTCAGGCTACAAGGAATTCAAATTTATCCTTACTTAGACGACTGCCTGATTCTGGCTCAAGAAAAGGAAGACCTTCTACAGCATCTGGAATATGTTATAGCAGTGCTAAGATGCCTAGGGTATTCTGTGAACGAAATAAAGTCCAGTCTAGTACCCTCTCAAGACATGTGCTTTCTGGGTGTGAGACTGAATACAGCAGCCCAGATGGCCTTTTACCCCCGGACAAACAAATGAGTCTATCACTTTACTTCCATCATCTATCTCATCAGTCCGTGCTGACTGCAGAGACAGTCCTTCAAGCATTAGGGTTCATGGCATCTTGTATTCTGGTGCTTCCCAATGCCAAACTGCATATGAGGAAGTTACAATGGTATCTCAAAATGTATGGACACAGCACTGCCAGGATTTAGACACTGTCATTCCCATAATACCTTGCCTTCACAGGAATTTTTGTGGTGGGCTCAGGAATGTCACCTAAACAAGGGACTCTCTGTGACCCGGCCAGAGGCGAGTCAGATTTTAACGACAGATGCCTCGGACATTGCTTGGGGAGCTCATCTAAATGGAAAGTGGATACAAGACAAGTGGCCTGCCAGACTACAGCATCTACATATCAACATGAAGGAGATGTTAGCAGTCCAGTTCGCTTTACTGGCTTTCAAAGAGTTACTTCTTCCAGGACAGGTGTTGATTCTAACAGACAACACAACTGTCATGTGGTACATCAACAAGCAGGGGAACACATTCTTATCCTCTATGCAGGCAAGCAATGATTTTATGGGAGATTGCGCTAAGCTTGCAACTAACTCTTCAGGCAAGGTTTCTGCCAGGAGCACAGAACTCCTTAGCAGATGTGTTAAGCAGACAAATCATGGATCCCCACGAGTGGAAACTGGATCTTCATGTATTTCAGACATTGACAGTGTCATGGGGAACTCCAGACATAGATCTGTTCGCTTCTCCACTAAACCACCAGCTGCCAAAGTATTGCACAAAGGGGTTTCATCACACAGCTTGGAAAGTGGATGCTCTGTCTTTCAGTTGGGAAAATCTTCATGTGTATGCCTTTCCACCTCTGCCTCTTCTTCCAAAGGTGCTATTAAAGGTCAGACAAGACAGGCCAAGGATGATTTTGATAGCTCCAGATTGGCCTCGGCAACACTGGTACCCACTACTACGGAGTCTGGTAAAGAAGCCTCCATGGCCTTTACCTCTGATTCCTCATCTGTTATCTCAAGAGGACGGTCATCTGCTCAATGTCAAGCTTCACTCTCTTCATCTAACGGCCTGGCATATTCTGTGTTGAAACACAGCAGGTCTCAACTTCCTCAACAAGTTTTAAATGTACTTATGGAAGCTAGACGACCTAGTACAAGGAGAGAAATGGAAGAGATTTTTATTTTGGAGTGCAGCAAGGAATTTGGAGATTTCTGAGCCTAATTTGAGTGTGGCTCTTCAATATCTTACCGAGTTATTGGACAAAGGGTTGTCCTTCTCTTCTATTAAGATTCATGCTGCAGCAATTTCAGCTCACTATGATTGTGACCCACCTTTGTTTTCACATCCTTTGTTCAAGCAGTTTCTTAGAAGAATATAAGACCTACTCCTGCTTGGGATCTCAATTTTGTGTTGGAAAACTTACTCTACAACCTTTTGAGCCTGCGGCTACTGCTGAATTGAAATATTTGTCATGGAAGACTGCTTTTTGTTGGCTATTACTTCTGCAAGAAGGGTGTCTGAGTTGCAGGCCCTTATGGCAGTCGAGCCCTTTTGATTTTCCATAAGGATAGGGTATCATTACGTACTAATCCTTCCTTTATGCCTAAGGTGGTTTCTAGTGTGGCTTTAAACCAGACTATTCATTTGCCTACTTTTTATGCAGACCCCCAAAATAAAGGGAAAAGATTTTGCATACTTTAGATGTACACAGGCGCAGGACTAAGGATTTTAGACAGTCTCAGCAGTTGTTTGTTTCTTTTGCTTTGAGTTCAAGAGGCCAAGCCTGTGTCAAAACAAACTATTTCTAGGTGGATTGGCTTTTGCATTGCATTTTGTTATTCCCATCATGGCAAGGAGGTTCCAGCTGGGATTAGGCCTCATTCCACTAAGGATATTTTGGAAGCAGCTACTTGGAGTTCAGTGCATACTTTCTCTAAGCATTATCACCTTCCTATCTACTCTAAGTCTAGGGCTGGTTTTGCCACAGCTGTTTTGCACGGCATGTTGTCAGCTCCTGCTTCTTTATGATTTGCCAGCCTCCCTTACCTCTGCTTTGGGATTCTGACTGCAGCAATGGAGAACATAGTACAGTTTTGTACCTACCATAAATGTAGATGTTTTTTGTATATATTGTTCATGTTTTGGTGCAGGTTTTGGGCCTTGTCTTTTTAGGGTCTTCTGACATCTGGGGCAAGAAAAGACTGAGGATAGACTGCAGCAATGGAATTTTCGACTTCTAGCATTGATTAGCATTACCTTCAGATTTTGTTTGCTAGTACCTGTTAAGGTGGTAGTTTTGTCCTTTGAACCTTGCCTAAAAAAGGCACTATAGGGGTGGCAAAAGCCTTAGTCAGTAACCTGAATCCCAGGGTCGACAGGTGCAAACCATCTCTTGCAAAGCATCGTGGTTTGTCGATCATGTCGTCCCAGACAGACAGGTACTGGATCCCCTTTGAATGGCACCAGAAGCTTAGCCAATTACTGAAGTCCATCATTTTGTCCTTATACTGTGGTATCACTCCGGGTGATGGCAGGATGCTACTCAGGGCTAGGGTCATATCTGCCTGGGCTACATGATCCAAGAGCTCTTCCATGTCTCTTTTCATGTAGTCCAGGGAGGTACGTCTCAAGTCATTCACTCCAACATGGACAATGACAGAGTCATATTTGTACTTGAAGTGGAGTGACTTGAGTGCATGCGTTAATGTGGCAGATCCTGGCACCCAACAGGCAGCTGACTTTAATTTTCTCCTTGTTCAGCCTGGTGAGTAGGACATCAGTGTGCCTGACTATAGAGTCGGGTACGTTGTCTTGCCTTAGGGACTGCTGTTGGGTGGCACACTGGTGTTGTGAGCTATGTGACACTTTGGTTGTGTTTGGGGGTAGTGTTTGTTTGCATTTCAGCTTCAGAGGTCCTTGTTGTTTGGGCAGGTTAATGTTAAGAGCCCCCGCATATGTGGGTTTTGAAGGACTCTGTTTGAGGTGTTGTGTGGCTGTTAACCTTTCTCCTTTTGACTGTCTAGCACAATCTTGGCTGGAGAGAGCTTTGCTTCCAGTTTGGCTATGTAAGTGCATCTCTCGCAGGTTGTAGTGTTTGGTAGTAGGAGGAGAGAGAGTTGTCTGTGTACATGAGGCAATTGTTGCATTGCCCCTGTATGCCTAGGTTCACCAGATGGACAGGAGAAATCACCAGAAGCTGACCCTTGGACATGCCTGGTTAGGTGCTTTCTTTGTGCAAGTACAAGAGCTGTTTTCCCTTAATTTTTGGCAAGGTACTTGCAGTTGTAGGCTGTCTAGTGCCTACAACTATTTTCTCCTTATTACCAAGGAGAGGTGAGTGCTTGTAACAAATTAAGGCTTCCTAGTGCTTTTTAGTAAGTTTTAGAGCAAGTGTTAGTCACAGGTATACATATTTTGTAGTGCTCCTGCTGATAAACTAGCTAGTCCTAAGGGAAAATTCAAAGAGCAGACTTTCTGGCACCCAGAATAGTTTAACCTTAGCCCCGCGGTGCCCAAAGAAAGTTGAAAGGGATAGAAATCAGCCCAAAATGGCCAATAAAATTGCAGTTTCAGAGCTGGAAACCACTCCTCTAGTGTTAGGCAGTACAATGCTCCCACTCTCACTGGTAAGCAGTAGTACCTCCCTCTACCACAGCAAGGTCTGGATAGCTGTGAAGACTGAAACTGAAGTCCTGAAACCAGCAAAGCCTGGAAACTGAACTATTCTAGTTAGAAAAAGTGGGAAATTAGTGAACAAGATAGATTTTTTTTGTTTGTTAAATCAGGCTAAACAATGCAGTTATGCAGTTAATAAGCACAGAAAGGCTAATGCACTTGAGTGTATAGCCCAGAACAGTACACTCAATTAAAACTTTGTAAAAATTAGAAATTTATAAATTTAAACTTTTTAAATACGGTGGTGCAGCCATTAGCGTGGTCACCTCACAGCAAGAGGTTCTCTGGTTTGATCCTCGACTGGGGTACCTTCTGTGCAAAGTCTACATGTCCTCCCTGTGGTCGCGTGGGTTTCCTCTGGGTGCTCCGGTTTCCTCCCACATCCCAAAGACATGCTGTAGGTGGATTGGACACTCTAAATTGGCCCTAGGTGTGTGTGTGTGTGTGTGTGTGTGTGTGTCTTCTGTGGAAGGTTGGGCGCCAGGCTGGCAACTCGACACCGTAAAACTCCACTGCCAATCTTGAGCGGTCAGGTGTTCCGCTGTGGCGACCCCTAACTAGGAAAAGCCGAAAGAAGAAGAAAGCTTAATTTTAATGTTAATCGGTTGGTAGTTCATAAACCATAAAAGCCAAAAACCACAGGACACTGAAAGGGATAAATATCTACTCATGAAACCAAAATAAATCATTGCATACAGAACCACATCCTTCTCAAATGATTTTATGACTAAGAAAGTATATCAAAAGGACAAAAATTTTGAGGCTTCATGTTAGTTTTTCCTTTTTTTCATTGATTGGACGTAATGAGCATAAACTTGGCAAAATGTAATGAAATCAGCAGGTAATTCTAAACTTTTCATGAATTAGTGGTAATGGATCCAAGTAAAAGCAATGGTTTCCTTTATAGCTACAAAGCCAGTAAATGTTGAATGCTACAATTCCAGTTATGCATTAATTTTGGAAGCAAGGCACTAATATTAAATAAAATGAAGAAATACGACATGTAATGACTGAACAGATTAATTTAGAACTGATGCTTTCAGATGTAAGCCATCTAGTCTGTTGCATGTACTTGAGTGAGGTGATAATGCCCCAAACTCTGCATTTCGATCTTCACCAGATATTTATAATTTAGATGACATAAACATGACATGCAGGATCCTGATTCCCTAAGTTTTCATGGTATTAATGCTCTGATTCAGGCCCATTACCTTTCAAAATGGCTTAAGTGGGTCATTTCACTCTGCTACAGATGTTCTGAAAACTGTTTTTCATTAAGACCTTACCCACTCATCTTTTAGAAAATGTACATTATTCTTCTACTTTCTCTTTAATCTTTGATTATTAACACTTGGAGACATAGTGAGAGTATTCAAATGTTCATTGGTGCTTCTTGAACAATCACTATTGTGTTTCATTTCCACAAGTTCCTGTCGAGGAGCAAGTTTACAGTAAAGCTGGATTTAACCATTCCTACAACCAGAGACTTGGGTAGAGAGTGTAGGACAATGTGAGAGAGACAGCAGTGTTGAATGGAGGGAGACCAAAGAAGGTGAGTGGCCTTTACTGCCACCAAAGGCTGCTCAGGGATGAAACGTTAGGTTACAAAGTGAAAAGGTTTGTGTGTCAATGGAGATGTAGCTGTATGGAGAGGGTAATTAATGCATATACATATGTGTGTGTGTGTGTGTGTGTGTAATATATAAATAAAACACACACACACACTTGTATATATATTTATGTATATATATATATATATATATATATATATATGTGTGTGTGTGTGTGTGTGTGTATGCATGTATTTGTACTGTGTCTTTTGACTATTTTTTGAATGTCTTGGAATTGGTAACATAATGACAGATACATAACTCCTTTAACAAGTTGATGTTGTAGCTTGTCTTATGCAGTTTTGCAGAGGCAAGTAAAATTGAAAAAAAAAACAATACAAAGTAAGCAAGCTGCTTGCTTTAAAAATAGTCTTAACATCTGCATCCTTTCAGACTATCACATATGTGAACTATTGCTTTACAACCCCAGATGTTTACATTCTTTGCATCCAGTCAGTTTTGCAGCAGAACATAATACAGTCTCACTATTTTTACCTGTAACACTCAAGTCATTATTAGAGCTAGACAATCTGCTCTTAGTTTATTTGGTAATAACAGTTAATGATTTTGTCTGACTACATTACTCCTACAACAACATTGTCAAATGTACTATATTGATTATACAGGAAAACAGAGGAACTAGACAGTTGGTGAATGTGCTATATTGATTATACAGGAAAACGGGAACTAGCCAGTGTTACCAAAGAATTTGCAAAGAACATGAAGGCTGGTCGTCATGGCCATTCAGCAAGTAAAGGACCTCTTAAATATGAAGTAAGCATGTTTATATGTGGCGCAAGAAATGCATGAAGAAAGGCCCATCAGTGAGTTGAAAATAATGCCGCTAATAATCTGTATATATTAGAATGCACTGGCTTGACTTGAGGTTCTCTCCCCCTTACTCATATATACCTATCTGGAATAAAAAATAAATGGATGTTGCCTGTAACAGTGGGCTGCTTCCAGTGTTTAAAATAGGCATGCGGAGGCACAAATTAAAGTTTATACTTTTAAGTGTGTGCTTCACTGTTTTCATTACACTTTGTAATATATTTTAATTACTGATTTTTGTTTGTTTAGCTAGCAATACTCTTTATGCTGTGGTTATCCCAACCAATCATTTGCAGCTTGCAAACTAGGGTGTGTTGTGGAGGTGTCAGACTGCAGTAACGAGAGCTCATTGTACTGGACTTTGGCTAGGGGCAGGACTAATACCACATCCAGTGTGGTTATCTGTTGTTCCATTAGCATGCATATGTGATTCTATGTCTCTCATGCAAATGTTTTTACACCTTTGCAGAATTTTACATGTATTACTGCCTTTACAGCCTATGGCATGCAGTGTATTGTTAAGCAAAATATTACACAGGTTCCAAAATGCGCTCATTGTGGATAGCAGGAATAAGTAGTATTTACAATAGCTTCTCTGTTATAAACTTGTAAATATTGTCATTTGTTGAAACAGGATAACTGATTTATGGGTTACGATAAACAGTACTCTGCCCCAAATCTTGGAAATAGAGAGCAATCTTATTTATGTAGGTAATTCTACTTTGCAGACCTGTAGAACCATCCCATTATTTTACTGTTTACTGTCAGTTTTTGATATTGAATTTTGAATCACATACACACCTCAGTTTTCAAACTAGCATTTAAAGTGGAAGAAGTGGATAAGAAAGTTGATTGATTAGGTGCATGTAAAAACAGACGTGTTTAGAATGCCTTTAATAACCCCTGTATGTGTGCAGAAATTATTCCTTTTTTTATACAGTCTTGAACATGATCTTGTGTACTCTGTCATTGTTGCACACTTATCTGGAAGGAGCAAATCTCCCAACTAACAACTGTGCTGTGTGCAGTTTGTAGTGGCTCATAGTAGAGTGCATGCTACAGAGGTTGTAAATTCGATCTGCACTCTGGGCAATGTACCCCGTTACATACTAGCATGCTACAGTAAAGCTGTATATTAAATTTTTATACTGTTTCTTCAACAGCAGCTCTTTCGACAATGAATACAATTATCGGATGTTTGCGTGAAGCCACTTTTGGCTCTCTCGCGCCATATCCATAGATACTGTCTTAAGCCGTGGGAGTACACTGTCTGGTATACTTTTATTTATGTTTCCTTGCTAAAATGGTAGTGGGTTTTATCCAGCTTTTCAGTCAGTACCTGGATATAGAAGTTAAAGCATATATTGAAAATACATTTTAACATATGGGTAAACCACGTATGTAAGTGCTATCTTACTATTTGCAGACAGCAGCAGATCTGTCTCTTGCTACTGCTAAGCATTCACTGTCATGGCTGTTAAAGCGTTTGAAAGTTCAGAAGCCCTTTGCATCATACGTTTCGTCCTCATTGCGAAAGAAATATGAACAAAGCCTCAAATAATAGGAGATCAAAGGTCAACAAATGGGGACAGATTATTATAAACTTAGAAAGTTGCTAGAAAAATCGGTTTTGCATTAGCATGCATTCTTTTTATGAAACTTAAATGTATACTATTATTTAGTGACTTCATTCCTCCTTAATTTACCAGAAAAAAAATTATGATTAACAGACTAAAAATATGATGCAAAAATCTGGACAGTTGAGAGGTATGTTTTGCATGTTTTTCATCATAAAAATGCAGTCAACCATTTCTTCACCATGAAAGCATTAATCAAAATGCATGCAGTAAATAAAAAAGTAAAGTAGAAATCTACACTAATTAAAATGTAGTTTTAAAAAGGAATTTGGTTTGCCTGGCTTTGTATTTTCTTAGGTTCAAATACAGAGTAAACGATTTATCAGTTGTCCATTTTTATGGGAAGAAAATTGTTTAACTGAGCATATTGGCGCATAGCCACTTAATCTTGTATCTTTTTAGATGACTGTGAAAGGCACTTTGAGCAACAGAAGTATATAATTTTATGTTAAACGACTTTAAATTCTGACAAAGCACTCCACAGAATCGTGACTAGCATACATATAAAGTATTCTCAATTAACCAGATAGAATAATATATAAAATTATGTGTAATGCAAATTATCTCAATGTCTCAAAAAAAAAAAAAGTGAAAACAAGTCTTGCAGAATTCAAGTAGTAGTTGTTCTGGTCAGCAAATCAAGATAATACTGAAGTCTGGAATCCATAGCAGTTTGAACTGCATTTCTGCCAGTGCCAAAAACAGTATCCAATTGAAAACAATGTACTGTTTCAGTGAGGGGTCGACATTTCATACATTTAGGGAATCATCAGTCAGTGGCTCTCAAAGCACTCTTGCAGGTAAGTGCAGGATCGTAAAAGCTTCTGAAAACACTAATGATGCTTCATAAACTGCAGATCAAACAGAGTTTCACTAGTTTTCTGGTGAAAATTCTAGGACACTATCCTTAACAGCAGAGACAGCTTCCCAACATAGTCCAAAAGCAGAAGGGAGGAAAGCTGACTGTATCAGAATCCTCAGTGCCAGTAAATATAGTTAGAAAAAGAAAAATGAAAACAGACAAGGAGACTAGAGAGATACTGAGTAGTAGAACCATGAACATCAATGGATCTCACTGATTTTAAACGCCAAATCAGTTTCCCAGATTAATTCTAAGGCTACAGTCCATCAGATAACTGGTATGCCAGTATAGGTTTACAAGCCATTAAGGGGATGATTATTCAAAATTTAAGTCCTGATGTCAGCTGATACTGTTAAGTTCACAAAACAGGTGAAATCGCTCAAATTCAGGATAGCAACAGATAAAAATGCTATATTAACCTAAGCTCATGATTCTGCATAGCATATCCTTGTTTTACATTAAAATAACGTTGGCCAGTATAGTTCAGGAATAAGTCAGCCACAGGACAACTGGGAAATATATTCTTTTTAAGACAATAATTTGATTTTGTTCAATTAGTGATCCTTTTTGCAGGCTAACTGAACTTGCAGGTAAGATCAGGTGATTAGTTTGCATCATACAATATGCAGTTGAGGCTTACAGGAGTTAGTGATGTACAGGTATTTTCCTTTAACTTAATAATGCCAGCCCTTCATGGATGGCTACCATTGGTTAACAGATAGTAGTGCCACAGCAACTCTGGGGGTGCAGGCCTGGAATATGGTACACAAAAGCATGGACATGCATAAACTAGGCCTTTTTCAGGAGCTGGGGAGGGAGCAAACACTAGAAGGTTTAGAATCCAGTGAAGGTAATGTTTGAGCTGTTGAGGTATAGGCCGTGGCCTAACCTATTATACTGGGGGTGGGGTCAACAGAAAGAATGACACTGCTGTATTTCTATACTGTAATTTCAGAAGGTTTATGTGAGATGTTCTTCTTAGTTAACCTCTGTTTTAATGCTGAACTGTGTGCATGGTGTAGGTACACACGTTTATTATTTACTGCTGCACTAATTTTGATATGAATCAGTAAATATATTTAAAGAGCCTTTGGTGCTGGACTTTCAGTTTTGAATATTGTTTCCCTCTTCAAAATAAATGTATGATTGTCAGGTTGCTTTTTGTTTGTTCCACTAACTGCCCCTTCTAGTGTTAAAAATGAGACATCTGGGCTGTTACCATCACTGTCATACTCACTGACATAGGTACGCTTTTGCAGTAATTTGTTTTGTACCGTAATATATTTTCTTTCTTTGATTACCAATTAATCTAATGCAGGAAAGTGGGAAGGCACAACTTATCCCAACATTCACTGGGCAAAAGACAGAAACTAATCATGAATGGGGCACCAGCCACTTGAGAGATGTATATATGTACTTTACCTCACACTGTACACATACATACATACAAGCAATTTGTGAAAGACCACCCAGTTCATCTGTGGCACATCTGTGTGAAATGGGGGGAAATTGGAAATGCCCAGCAAAAAAACTCCTGTGCAGGGGAGGACATGTAGACTCCTCACAGAGAACACCCGGCCACTATGGTTTTGTTTTATTAAGTTACATACTTTGTTAAATGACTTTTTGCCTAGAATACCTGGTGGCAGTTTGATTGACTCTGTCATTTCATTCCATTATTTTTTCAGTTAAAAAAGTATTCTATCCAAAGCATGCATTATCTTTGGCAAGGTAGAAACTAAACTTACAGGGGTAAGAGCTGTGGCAGTTTAGCTCAGAGGATTAAGGTTCTGAGCTGATAACAAAATTCATCACGTAGTTCTGGTTTTTTGGCACCTACAGTTTACACTTGCAAAGCATGAAAGTCTGAGCAATCTTTTAATCAATGGTGCTCTGAAGTTGCCAGTGATGTTTAGTGGGGTTTACCCTTTTAACAAATGCATTAAAGCAATAAGAAAGCTGTTGCACATTTCCAAAATCGTAGACTATACTCTAGGGTAAGGTAGAAGGTAATTTATTTATTTTATTTTATTTATTTTATTTTACATTTGTTGACCGGGCGAGTCCAACTGGATATATGTCCATTTTCAGCAGAGGCCCGGGGAGAAAAGCTCCACATGCAAACATTAGTAAGAACAGGTACAACGTGTAAGAGCAAATGTTTAACCTGTATATAACATTAATTTCATGATTTCACTGAACCCGCCTCTGAAATGACTGAAAATAATGCAAAATAGCATATTTTTTTCATACTTGTGTATAAAAAAAAAAAAAAAAAAAAAGATTTTGTTTGAAAAATAAACAAATCCTACAGAATTTACTGTGGGTTTATAACTACACCCGCACCTAGTGACTGTCATTTCCACCTTCATTCTGCTTCTGGTGGAGTAGGCTTACACTTTGTACAAACTTGCCTCTAGTTGTTGATTTATAATTATTTAGGTAAGAAGAAGCTGAAACATGTAGTTTTCCAGTTACTGGAACTGTTTTTTTTCAGGTTATAGAGCTGCCCTGTGACATTCCATTATTATTCCATAAATAGTTTGCAGCAGAAAACATGTTTGTCACGTCTGGCCTGGGAACTACAGATACGACTATTTACCTCCACTTCACCCTCCTTCAGCTTATCCTATCCTGTTTGTATTGTCTTCTTCCAGCATCCATCACTGAGACTGAGGAGGACTGCTATCTGCTGCCCTCTTGCCTTAAAAGCAAAAGCATTTTCATTTCCCCTGTCCAGATTGTGTGCATGTGTGTGTGTCTTCCTTCTCTCCTCTCCATCCTTTTTTTCTTTTTTGATTTGATGATTTTTTTTATTACTAGAGGGCGGGTCGGGGGAGTCTCCTCTTCCTCTCTCCTTTTTTCTTCTTTTCTTCTTCATTCTAGATCTCCCTCCTCCATCCTTTCTTCCATACTACTTGCCTTTTTCTTTTTTCTAGCCTTTTAGCTTTTTTTTTTTTGTTTTCATTTCATACATTAGAAGTGACAGATGATAGACACATTTTTTTTTTTTAAGTGTAAACATTGACTACTTAGTCTTCTTTCTTTTACCCACTTCCTGTCAGACTGTTTTGCTTCGTTTAGGGTCATCTAGTTTAGTTGATTCCTCGATTTTGGAAATTAACCTAACCAACCATTTTTACCAGAGCTCCAGATTTAGCCTGGTAGCCACTGACATGTTTAAAGGCTTCTGTTGTACATTCAGTAACACTTTGACAAAGGACTGTATGAGTCCATAGCGTACCTCTCAGCTATGCAGATTTTTATAAAATGTCCAGATTTGTGTCTTACGTTTTTGGTCTATTCCTCATAAAATGTGCAGTTTTTGCTGGTAAATCATTGCAGATTGAAGTCATGACATTTGATTTTCAGACTTCATATTCTTTAAAAAATGCAAGCTAATACAAAACTTGCTGTTTTAGAAACATTCTAAATTTATAAAAATAGTATTTCAAATATGTCCTTGATTTAGGGCCTTTGTTCCCTGCCATTATTTTCAGCTTTGTCCAGTTTCTTGTGCTTAGAGATATGGTCCACAGCCCTCTCTCCCTTTCTTTCTCTGTCATTTTCTAGTTATGCAGTAAAATGTAAAAACATCCCTTAAAACTAAATGTAATGAGTTTGGTATATTCAGCAGACCAGATATGATTATAGAATCTGCAAGTTCCAGAACCTGTTACTTCTCCTTCATCTTCTGGCCTCTGTTATCACTCAGTTATGTTAACCTTGGTAGAACCCCTTCAAACTTTTGACAACAAGGTCCCTCAACATCCCCTTCAAGCTTGCTAAGCTGAAAAGACATTGGCTTCATTGCTCTGATTCATCATGAAAAATTTCCTGTGTGTCCATTTAGCAATGCACTATGAGAAGAAAAATAAGTGTGATCAAAGTGTATACATTCCTTTGTGCAGTTCTTCACTGAAAATTTAGTACTAACTTGTACCTCTGACACTAAGCATTTGGGGGGGCTGCAGAAGTAACCAGTACATCTCTTTCTCTCATTAGAAAGGGGGGAGAGCAAGATCTTGCCTGATTACCACAGAGTTGTTTAGTCAGTATTTTCGTAGTGAGGTTTTGTCTTACATTTATATGGTCATTGTGTCAGCTGTTAATTATGCTTTTTAGCATTTCATAGTCTATACTGCAGCTGTGTAGGGTGTGCTTGTTTTAAAACATTTGCAGTCACTTGATCCATTTTGTAACTCCCCTTCTTTTGTTGTAGTTCAAGTTGATGAGAACTGTTTTTAAGTGCATTTGTTAGGACCTTTTTTTCTGATTATTTAAACTGCCTGTTTAAATTGCATTCTGTTCTTTAGCAGTGTTCTCCCCTGCCTGTTACACTGATGTCAGGATTTGAACTATATTGTTTATTTCTAAAATAAGAAAAATGCTGCCTACCTAATAACTGTGCTGAAAGTTCAGACTACCAACCACTAACATATGGTGATGCCTTAGAATGAAAAGTAAACTTTATGCAAGGTTAAGACACTTGCATTCAATATAATTTGCACTGTATCTCTAGATCAGAAGTCACAAATGTCTCTGTCTCACATTTAGAGAAGCTGGGAATATGCTTCCAACAAAAAAGGCTCAGAGTTGTATTATCACTACAGAGTTCTACACGTGTACATGGATCTTCCACAGCTCTCACTTCCTGCTTTGGTTCCTGATTTTTTTTTTCTAGAGGGGTGGAGGGGGTTGGAGTGAGCTGTTCTTGCATGTAGCAGCCTGATAACAGCTTGCAGCTGTCTGAAGTTATTCATACAATCGAAGTTTGCTTTCAGAGAAGGGTGTAGACTTTCATTCTCTTTCAGACCATCTGTTCTTAATTTGACTTTTTTTCTTACCTTTGTTTACATTTTAGTTTACTGAAAATTTGCCTCCAACTTTTCGAAGAGGGGCACAGCTGAGCATTTTGAAGAAGAAGTGGGAGACGCCTGCTAACTCCTCAGCAGGATCCCAGTTCCAGCGACCACCTGTTCGAAAGGAGTCTTCCGAGTTCAGACAAAGTAGTTCTACCAGTCCGAGTCCAGCTGTTGAAGAACAGCCCAGCCCAGTGCCACTTGGAGATTCTGAACAAAACACGGAGGTCAAAACTAGGATCCAATCACCAGCTGCAGCTCTAAACAAGTTTCGTTATCCCAGTGTGGACAAGGAAGAGTTAAAAGTGGAAGTAGAGAGCAGCAGCATGGACAGAAAGCCTGTGAAAGAAGCGGGACATGATGGAGAATATGAAAGCAGGGATGGCTTTGAGTCCCCTCACAAAGTTGAGAAGTACAATGTCCCACTAACCAATTTAAAGATGATGTTTGAGAAGGGAGATGCAGCTCAGACAAAGGTAAGATTTAATCACACAGATCAGAGCTGCAAAAAATACAAATTACCTTTATGTGAAATGTACTATTTTAGGAATGCCTTACGTAAATCCCTCATTGCATGCTTATAGGCATATTTTTTGAATGCTTTAAGATATTCTGTTCAAAGTGCAGAGGCTCCTAGCTAGTATTTCTTCACATTCAATCTGAAAAACATTTTCTTCTGCATTGTGCGTTTCATCCTTGTTCCTATCTCAATGCTATTGTTGAATGCGTGTGTCTTATAAGGGTACTTGCATTTCTAGTTTTTCTGCCTGCATCATAAAGGTCCTTTTGCTTTCTTTTTTGTGAAGGGGAATAATGTTCTGATAAGCTGCATGTTTCTGTCCTTGGCAAGGCAGCCTTTTTTTGGTTTGGCAGTGACAAGGGGATGTCACCAGTAAGAACAGAGGACTGGTTTGTTTCAGGGTGAAAACATTGCTGGTTTATTATATTTCCCCAGACGGAGTGCTGATAGGAACAGATGGTTTTACCCAACGGTAAGTCAGAATTTAGTCATGCTGTAACAAGAAACTTGCACAGAAGCAACAGCAATACTTTTTTGTTCTGAATTTCGAAAACAGTAAGGAAAATTTTGAGATAAAGCTTGTTGAAACCATGCTTTCTACACAGCAAGAAGTCCGTTTAAAAAAAAAAAAAATCATTGTCTGTAATTCGGGCTGAAGTCTATCCAGAGATGAGAATATTTTAAGGAAGTTGCTGCATTTAGGGGACTCTGGCAAAATCATAAGGAATGGAGTATGATTTGCAGATTGCATTACCAACGCAGATGTTACTAATAGTGCCGCTGATTTTTCCATTCCCTCTTCCTTCTAACACCCCACCCCTCCCAGCACAGAAACATTCCCTAGTATGCTTGCTGTAGCACAGAGTTTACCTGCTTCTTTTCTTGCAGCACTTTGACATTTATTACCAGAATTGTCTTTAGATTAAATGAATCTCTAGACGAGGTTTCTTACCAGATTGAAAAAAGCCTGTAGGGCTGCACAGAAAGATAGCAGAGGTCTGAGATTGCCTGTATGTTCTGTCCTCCTGCCTATCACTACTATGACATGTCTCACTGACGTGTTAATACAGTGTATGCACGTGTCATGCCAGTTATGATTACTAAAACCGGTACTGCACTCCAGTTGTATACCTTCCCACCTTAAATAAACAGGATCTCAAGTTTCAGAAGGATTGCTCCACCCCCCTTATACAGCATGTTTCACATCTGAGCACAATCTTTCACTGAGTACCTGCCCTTTCTGTTTAATTGCCTTCATTTTGAGTGTCTGTAGGCACCATGCAATTTTTGATGGAGCCTTTGTGTGACTAGGATGTTTGGAAGCTTTCTCACAGTGTACATTTGTAGAGCTGAGCTGAAACTTGTTGAATGCACCCAGATACTTTACTTTGTCTTGAATTGTGCCATACTTTCAGAGATGTACGTTAGGTTATGCTGTGCTGCCCACAAAGGGGCAACACCACTAATTACTGACAGATTGCCCGCCTCAAAACTCATCAGCAGTGAGGCTCTCCCAGACTATGGCACATTATTTATAGATCTTTAACGTGTTAAATTAAAATAACTTCTGTAACAATTTATCAAGCTTATCCATGGATAACACAAATTCTAGATAGACTGTTATAGAATATGGAGCAAAAACAAAATTTCTCATCATGCAGTGTAGAAAATGCATATCTGTAACAGAACTACAAAACATCCTTTTGTCTTGACGGATGGGGAAATGGGCAATGTGATGTACCCTATATGTAATCTTTGACATTAACTGATTAGCTCTGTTTAGATTCATAAAATGACATAATAGCCATCCAAGTAACTGTACAAGGATAAATTTTAAAGATATGTGAAAACATTATTTTACAGAGATAGGGGTGGGTAGATAATAGTTTGGCTTACTCAAATTATCTGTTCTGTGAAAGTTAATGGTCAATAGACAGTTAATGAGGTGTGTAAAAGGTGTTTGTTTTGCAAGTCTTGGAGACAGTTTTCATTGTCTAGATGGATATTAGACAAAATTTTGCTCAAAGTTCATGCCTATTTCACTGATCTTTGTATGAGAGAGGAAAAAAACCTTCATATACAGCATAGTCCTGTGACGTCTCATTTCTTAAGATTGGATATGCCCCCAAACCAAATGCACAGTGTTTCTAATCTAATTTCTCCGTGTTTCTTCTCACCATTTAGATGCAAGCTGCAGTGTGAGGTGTGTTTTTACCCCACAGCCACCTCCCCATTAGTGTGGCTGTTGCTATAGTTGGTGATATCCTGTACAGAGGAGTGTGGTGTAACGTGCATGTATCTGAGGATGTGCAGCAGTTCTTTTCAGCACCACTTTCTTCAAGAAAAACACAGTTCTCTCCATCTGTTTTTACTGTTTTGAATTGAAAGGACAGCACAGCAGGAACAGTATGCCAACCCCTCCCTCCCACAGTTTGATGTAACTTGCCATCCTGCAGAGCCTTGGATTTCTGCTAGATATTGGGGTATTCATTGGTTACTTCAGTCCCAGCCCTGCACAATCCCTGTAAAGAAGGAAACCTCTCATTTGTGCTCATTCCTTTCATCCCAGGCTAGTTCATTGGCATCTGAGCTGGTTTAACAAATGTAAGTCACCAGCTGGGGTTGCATAGACTCGTAACTTCCTCATTATTGTCTGGATTGGGGGTTACTGCTTTTAAAATTCCCCTGAAAAACAGTCACTTGTCCTGGTAATGATCCCGGTCAGCGAGTATCTTATGAATGGGAGGTGTATCAGTCTTATCAGTGTAGCAGTCTAGTAAAGTGATCTTCTAACAAGACTAAGTTCTGAGGAGGGCTGAGGGTTCAGGATACTTTCACTGACAGAGATTCATACACAGTGAGCAGGGATATCAAATTTGTGTATTTGTAGCCCCAGCAAATCATTTGAAAAATATATGCATTTTGATGTTTTATTAATTACGAATTCCTCTGAGCACTGATTACCTTTTAAATGGGAGTCGAGCAGAGTACAGTGCAGAGAAGAGAAACACATTTAATTTCCATCAATGTATAAATAAAATGGTCTGAAGAGACAATTGTATTACCCAGTGACAACCCCATCTCTGGAACAAACTTCCCCTGCTAGTTAATCAAAGTGATACCAAGCATCCTTCAAATTAAACATGGATGATTGCTGGATAACTTAAATTTGCTCTGTGACTGACTTGCTTTGTCTTTCTTGAGAAGGGGTTGGTGGGGGTACAACATGAAGGTGGGTATTGGCAAGGCACAAATGGGTACTGCGACTCAAATGTCTTGTATTTTCTACAATTCTATGACATAATAAAACCATGCACTGTTTGTAAGCTTCTGAGTGGTGTCAAAGTCTGCTCTTCAATTTTTCCCTTAGGTCTACTAGTTCTCTCCTCTCATGCACTTTTAGTAGCTTATTAATCTACCACTTTACCAGACTTCTTGTAGCAATTATTGTAGCACACACAAGTGCTGCCAGCACTTAAACGTTCTACAAGGAAACCGCTCCAGTACTTATTATTAATGCCCACCCCTCCAGTCATGTCTAAAGGTCAGTTCCCTGTGCTTTCGCCTATTAACCTGGTGAACTTGGGCATCCTGAGGCAATGTAGCAACTGCCTCATGTACACTGACAACCCTCTCCTCTTACCTCCCAACACAAAGACTTGTGAAAGATGCATTTATATATCCAAATTGGAAGCCATGCACTCTCCAGCCAAGACCGGTGGTCAAGAGTAGAAGGTCAACACTTGCACTTCACCACATGGAACGCACAGCCCTTCAGGACATACAGCAGCACTGCCTTTACATAAAAACACAAACCACACAGCCAGCTTTGCAGAGGCTTGAGAGTTACTATTAAAAATAGGCCTGACTAATACTGCATCCTATACTATTTCTTTGTTTGACTTGTTCTCAGGTTGGGGAGAGAGGGATTTTTTTCCTCTCTTCCCTTTTAAAACTCTGAAACTCTAAAAATGTAAGGTATGTTTCTGCGGATGGAAAACAAAGTCTAACACAAGTAATTGTACTGTATTTATTCGATTTTCTTTTGCCTGTTGCTTGAGGATGCTGGTTGCTTGTGTTCCAGTTAACTGAGAGTTTACTGTTATGTGGCACTTACTGTGACACAACATACTGATGCTCTGAAGGTTTCCAGTAGATGGAGATGTCAAGAGTTTTTTAGTTGTACTTTAAAGTCACTATCTGCTTGCATTATTAGATGCATCACATGCACTGTGGTCAGTTCATTTTTAGAAAAATAAAGGTTTTTAAGCACACATTTCAAATTCTGCACTTTCCAGATGTATGCATTTTAAGTTGGCATGCCTTTACTCACAAGTACAGGATGACGTTCATTTCAAAGTTACTGTCCTGGATCACCATTGTACAAGCTTAATTACTGACATTCTTTAAAAGGACTGAATACAGACACAACTGCTGAGCTGCTCAGTAGACTCCAGGATGTTCATCGTGCATACAGCTGCAGTCATAACAGATGGGTTCTCTTGCTGTCAGGCGGGTCCTCGGTCGGCCGAATTCCAAAGTCTAGGTCCGGTGTCGGTTGTCGTCGCTTCTTCCCTGACGTCAGTGCGACAGGGGTATAAAAGAACCAGCCGATGCCATTTTCTTCAGTATTTCTTGCTGCGCGGTGCCCGAAGCAGAAGCAGTTCACAAGTGCCGGTCGGCCAGCTCCTGAAATTATGAATATTTCTCAACCGAAGACTTCTTGAAAGCTAAGTACCCTGTTGGGGAACTTTTCTTGCCTCAGACCGATGTCCGACAAAGTTAATAATTGCGTTTCATGTGGGAAACAAATACCGCATAAGGATTTCCCCTTGCTTAGGCCCAGACCACGACGTCTCGGCCTGTCGTTTTTGTGCTACATTCAACAGATGCACTATTAAGCGTCGGGCGGAGTTCGCCCAACACTATTTTGGCAAAAAGTTTAATTACAACATGTCGTCGGATACTCCGACTCCAATTTTGAGTAAACGATGTAAAGATAAGGACCGACATATGAGGTCCGCGACTTCTACCGACACCACGCTAAAGCCGACTACATGTTCTCAGCGAGGCGCCTATGCAGCCCCTGACTACCGATGACACTTCATTAGCGGTGTCTTCTGTGCCCGAGGTCGCAGGCTCTTCGGCCCTCACCCCGACTACAGATACTGAAGTCACTCTTGGCGGGGAAACTCAGAGTTCAGTCAGGCCTGCCACCTCTCAAGGTGTCTTCAGGCCTTCTCCTTCTTTTTCCATTAAGGCTTACACTAAATTTAAAGCAGCCATGCATTCCAAAAGACAAGCTCCACAGGGCCCCTCTCAAGGCCTCATGCCTAAAAAGCAGATGCTCAAAATGGCTGAGGATTTGATTACTCTTATCAGGGGTTCTCAACCCCCCTCGGACAAAAGGCCCAGAGTGGAGGAAGACTGCCCTTCCTCGGACCAGGCCTGCATTACTTCAGAACATTCTGAGGACCAGGAACATTCTTACTCCCCTTTCGAGGATTACTCTTTTGGGGAAACTTTGCATACCTTGAGGGAACACTTCCACTGGGAAGGCCAAGAGTACTCAGACTCCAAGAAAAGGCTCAGGGACTTTCTTTTGCTCCCTCAGCACAGGCCTCTGGCTGTACCTCCTGTCTTAGACATACTAGATGATGTGTATTCAGAGGCCAGCCTTAACCCAGATTCTTTACCTCCAGCTCCAGTCAAGCCTGACAGGTATTACTGGGTTCCTGATTCACACCAGTTCCTATACAAAAGCCATGCGGCTGACCCAGAAACAATTTCATAGGGTTCCAAGGGAATTAAGGCCTCCACTGCCAAAAATCCATTACCTTCAGAGAGAGATTTCAGAGCTTTAGAAAGGTGGGGGGAGAAGGTATACACCTGGGCCACTTTAACCATGAGGGCTTTAAACTGTCAGTTCCATATGTTAAAGTATCAACAGTTTTTGTTATCTCAGTTGAAAAGCAAAATGTCACAACCTGAACAACCAGACTTGAAGGAGTTGCAGGATTTGTTGCATAGTGCAGAGCAAGTGGGTAAACATACCTTGCAATGTGGTTTTGATGCTTTAGAGGCCTCTTGTAGAGCTGCTGTTACAGGATCAGTCATACGTAGACTTGCTTGGCTCAAAGAGCAAACCTTACCAGATCATGTCAAAGCTAAATTACTAGATGCACCTCTTCAAAAAGATGTATTGTTTGGTGTTAAAGCTGAGGAGGTATTAAAGAAAATGGAGGAAAAGGCAAAATCAATGCAAATGGTGAAAGATTTCCTACAGGTACAACCGCCACGTTTCAGTAGAAATTGGCCTTCAAAAAATTGGTCCTTTCCAGCCACGGACAGACCTCAAAGAGATAGATACAGGCGCCTGAGAGGTAGAGGGCAATCTCAAGGATCATTTAGAGGCAGACAATGGCAAACACCTACACCAAGAGGGGGTGAGGATAGTTCACAGCCATTCAGAAAGCAGACCCAATGACTTCCCCCTTTGCATGCCAAGCAAGGTTCAAATGGCAGCACCTTTAGGCAGAAAACTAGCATTATTTTCGAAAAATTGGCATATTGTCACAAAAGACAAATGGACCCTGGACATTATAGACAAAGGCTACAGATTCCACTTTCACACCCTTCCAAAAATGAGAGGCATGCCAAACCTGCCACACACTCAAAGGGCAGAGGCACAAAAACAAATTTCAGATCTCATGGACATGAAAGCTATTCAAGAGGTACCTGCACAAGAACAGGGTCAAGGTTTTTATTCCAGACTATTCCTGGTACCAAGGAAGGACAAAGATTGGAGACCTATTTTGGACCTATCCATCCTAAACACATACTTACTCGTACCAAAGTTCAAGATGCTCACATTACAGCAGCTTCTTCCCATGCTGGGCAAGGAGTCTTGGCTGGTAACATTGGACCTCAAGGAGGCATACCTGTATGTCCCAATCAGACAAGATTGCAGAAGATACCTCAGATTTCTTGCAGGTTCATCCCATTATCAATTCTCTGCATTGCCCTTTGGCTTATCTACTGCAGTGTTCACGAAATGCCTGGCATCAGTAATTGCCTTCTGCAGACTTCAAGGGATACAATTATACCCATATCTGGACGACTGCCTGATCCAAGCAGACAGCAAACACATTCTTCTGAAACACCTGGCATTTGTAATAATGTTGTTGAAATCTCTGGGATACACAGTCAACAAAAAGAAGTCAAGACTAATACCCTCTCAGACAATAATTTTCCTGGGTGCCAGCTTGGATACAAACACCCAGATGGCTTACCTCACGCCAGAGAAACAAGGGCAATTAACTCAATACATCAGAAAACTGGCAACCTACACCAGGCTGACTGCAAGGAAAATCCTGCAGGCTCTGGGATTCATGGCATCTTGCATCCTGCTAATCCCATGTGCAAAGCTGCATATGAGGAAACTTCAATGGTACCTAAAAAACTTATGGTCTCAACACAGCCACAGTTTGGAGGCAATCATACCACTGATTCAATGTCTTTAAAAGGAATTTCTGTGGTGGGCTCAAGCATGCCAAAGAAACATAGGTCTCCCATTCTGCAAGCCTCAAGCAAATCAAGTCATCACAACAGACGCCTCGGACTACGCCTGGGGGGCGCACATGGCAGATCGGTGCATTCAGGGCAAATGGCCACAAAAAGAAAAGCACCTACACATCAATCAAAAGGAAATGCTAGCAGTAATAAATGCTATTATGGCTTTCAAAGACCTACCACATCCAGGACAACTATTGATAAGAACAGACAACACCACAGTGATGTGGTACATAAACAAACAGGGAGGAACTCATTCATATCCCCTGTGCTGACTAGCCATGTCCCTTTGGAACATGGTTCTGGAATTGCAAATCCAACTTCAAGCACAATTCCTGCCAGGGAAGGAAAACACACTGGCAGACAACCTGAGCAGAAATATGACAGATCCACACGAATGGAAGTTGCATCCTCAAGTTTTCACAATGATAATTCAAGCATGGGGAAGGCCAGACATAGATCTCTTTGCCACCCACAGAAATTACCAATTGACAAAATTCTGCTCAAGGACCTTTCATCCACAGGCCTGGAAAGTGGACGCACTCTCTTTCAGTTGGACAACAATGACAGTTTATGCCTTTCCACCTCTTCCACTACTGGCCAAAGTTCTATTAAAAGCCAGAGCAGACAGACCAAAGATGATTCTCATTACTCCAGACTGGCCAAGACAACACTGGTACCCGCTCCTGAGGAGCCTGACGCATTCCCCACCATGGATCCTGCCTCTAATGCCTCTTCTACTGACTCAGCACAACTTCAAAACTCTTCACAGTCAGCTGAAAACACTCAATCTAGCCGCATGGAGAATTCCTTAAATTCACAGCAGACCCTACTCTCCAAGGAGGTGCAGGATGTCATTTTGGAGGCCAGAAGGCCTTCCACTAGAAAAGCCTACTCTGCAAAATGGAAACGGTTTTGTGTCTGGAATCAGAAAAAGGGTCAGAATCCTGGAATACTGAATTTACCTCAAATACTACAGTACCTAGCCAAGCTGCTAGGCAGTGGACTTTCATTCTCCTCCATCAAAATCCATGCCTCAGACATTTCTGCAGAGTACAACACTGATCCTCCTTTATTCTCTCACCCTCTCTTAAGGCAGTTCCTCAGAGGGACGAAGAATATAAAACCCCCAAGGAAGCAACCACTACCTGCTTGGGACCTCAATTTCATTTTAGAAAAACTAACCCTGCCTCCTTTTGAGCCAGCTGCTTTAACAGATCTGCAATATTTGTCATGGAAAACAGCCTTCCTTCTAGCTATCACCTCAGCACGCAGGGTTTCGGAACTACAAGCCCTCATGGCTGTGCAGCCTTTCATCATTTTCCATCAGGACAGTTTCCTTGTGAACCAATCCTTCATTTATGCCAAAGGTAGTATCCAGGGTAGCCTTGAATCAGGCTATCCGCTTAACTACTTTTTACCCTAATCCACAAAACAAAGGGGAGAGGTTACTACATTCCTTGGACATTCACAGACAGCTCCGTTATTATTTGGATAGAACAAAGCCTTTCAGAAAATCAGAGCAACTCTTTGTGTCCTATGCTGCAGGTGCTCAAGAGAAGCCTATTTCCAAACAGACAATCTCAAAATGGATAGCCCACTGCATATGCTTTTGTTACTCTTTTCATGGTAAAACTGTACCTACAGGCATCAGATCTCACTCCACAAGGGCCACAGCTACCTCTGCAGCTTTCCTCAGGGGGGTTCCTACCAAAGATATTTTGGAAGCAGCCACTTGGAGTTCTGTACATACTTTCTCCAAGCACTATCACCTACCATTATACTCCAAAACTAGAGCGGGCTTTGCCACTGCAGTCTTGCAGGGCATCCTGGCTCCACCTAGCTCCACTTAGTGACTACCACCCCTTTATTAGCTTTGGGATTCTACCCATCTGTTATGACTGCAGCTGTATGCACGATGAACACAGTACAGTTTTGTACCTACCATAAATGTAGATGTTCGAGTGCTAATACAGCTGCAGTCCAGGTTTCCCTCCCTCCTTCCCCTCTTGGGACAGGCCTTATGGCTAACACCTCCTCATACAACCTCTTTGGGGTATTCTTTTATGGTGTATTTGCTTGCAACTACTGTTTTTTTTGATTATATTGCATTTGCTTTATTACATAAATTTATGTTTTGCCTTCCTTCTGGGGGCACCTGACATCTAGGGCAAGAAAATGGCGTCGGCTGGTTCTTTTATACCCCTGTCGCACTGACGTCAGGGAAGAAGCGACGACAACCGACGCCGGACCTAGAATTTGGAATTCGGACGACCGAGGACCTGCCTGACGGCAGGAGAACCCATCTGTTATGACTGCAGCTGTATTAGCACTCGAACATCTGCATTTATGGTAGGTACAAAAACTGTACTTTCTCTACCCACAAATGTTGCTTCTGTTTTTTTTCTTCATTCCTCAGTAGATGATCTTTGTATGGGGACCAGGTCTGTGATCTTTCTGCAAGTACTGTTACTAAGTGTCATGAAACTATTATACTGTTCACAGTAGCAAATTTATTTCTTACTCCAGAGGTAAGTAATCTCTGGTGATCTCACTACTTTGTATATTTTCTGTCCGGTACCAAAATGCAGGGACTTTTCAGCAGAATGAGCTCTAAAATTCACTTTCAACTCTTGTAATTGAGTATCCCACATGATTCATGAAGCCACCCGAAAATGTACTCTGGACACCAGAAACACTCTCTTGGCATTCACATTAGTACTGGTACTGCTGATCTCATAATGTGTGAAATAATGTTGGAAGAGGAACGGAGGAGCCAGAAAGCCTGTACAATATAGGAGTGGCTGATAGATAGCCATGCCACCAGCATATTACATACCTCTCAACCTCTTACAGCAAGAATTCTGGACAAAGCCATGAGTAAAAGTGTGGCAGAGGCCCAAAAATAGGGACAATTTTTAAATATTGCTCTTACAAACTTAGAAAGTTGATTGAATAACAGGTTTTGCATTGGCATGAATTTTCTGAAGAATATGAAGTCTGTAACTCAAATGACTGTTATTATTTTCTTACTTCAGTCTTCAATGATTTGCCAGTAAACCATAATTTTATGAAAAGTGGACCAAAAATATGAGGCAAAAATATGGACATTCTGTGAAAAGCTGTACAGTTGAAAGGTATGGTATATTGGTATGATAGCTGAAAATCCGCAAAAGCAACTTCCACAAAAACACTACCATTCTAAATCAAACCCGTAGAAATTAATTTCATTCTTATTAGGTAAAAAAATAAAAGAATAGAAAATAAATAGTAAAAATGCAGTTAATTAAAAGGAAATAGTTTTACCTAAAGTAAATAAACATTGATAAAACTAATTTGTAACAAATAACAAAACCTTCACTTAACTACTAAAATGCATTAAATAAATGAAATGTAATTTAAAAAATGCCTAAAATTTATCTCACAAGTTCAGTATAAGGCCATTCATGAGACACCTCATTCAAAGAAACTTAAGAAAACTACTTAAAGCCCTAGTCAGTAGAAACTTGGGCAATTAACATAGCCAACTGAATTCAACAGGAAATGTTGTTTTTAACATAAAATAATACAGAAAAAATAATAACTGGCATATGTGGTGATCCAACTTGTGTGCTTCATGAAATATCCTTTATTGTAGAACTAAATAACTTAATTTGTGACTTATTGCTTTTATATTCATCATAAAAAGTATTCCTTAACCCTACAGCACAAGATACTAGATTTATCACAATCTAGAAGTCCACTAATCCCATATAAAAACACATAAATGCAATGTGTTGCACATATGTATACAAAGACATTTTACTTTCTAGCTCTCTCTGCACACTCACATATATATGTATATATTATATATATCTACATTGTGACGATAGGAGGTATTGCCAGCCATGCCAGAAATAGGGCAGTGGATGTGTAACATATGCCGGCACAGCTAGCTGAAATTTTGTGAAGAATTACATGTCAATTGTATATCAAACAGATTTGTACAGATGCTTGCATTGAAAAACATACCAACAGTGGGTCCTGACTGCATTGTAACTGATTAAATGTATATGTTTTAAAAGAGGATACTGGAAGAGAAGAGGTTAATCTCAGATCAGCTAACTTTGAAAAATAGTAAGAAAAGTAAGAAATTAAGATACTTAATTTAGGCCACAAAGATTGTATCTTACAGTCCTGATTGCAACCAGAGACAAAATGTCTTGGAACACAAATACTAGGAAGCATTTTATATTGTCTCTAGCATGGAACTAATTGCTACTGTGGAACAGTGGAAGTGTTTTATGGTTTTATAACTTCCAGAAGCTGCAACAGATCTATGTGTGTGTATTATTGACACATATGTGCTAAATCCTGGCAGCTTCTAGCCAAGGGGGTAGCATGGAAACTAGAAGTTAGATGACCAGATGTATGTAATGTCATTCTGTATTCCTTCACTAAAATTATATTTTCATACTAGATGAGACTGAAGTCTCAGAGGAATCTGTTTCTTGGAACCTGACATAGAAGGACCCCTCACCTACTTCATCTTGCCTTGCTTTAGAAAGTGATCTGAGAATAGTAATTCTTTAGATCATTCAGGAAAAGATAGTGAGATTAGTTAAGCACTGTTTTTCTGTATCTGTGTGAATCTATTCATCCGTGTTACTTTAATATTTCCTGTGACTGAAACTCTGGTGTTTACTGTAAATAGAGCTTCCATATGTTCATGTTCTTTTATTATTTATTATTAAATATATTTAAACTTTTCATTGTGGCTGGTCCTTTAGAGAATATTTTAAACTTTGAGAGGACTTGCATCTATTTAGTGACACTGTGACCACTCCTGAAAGCCTTACTACTTTGGCCATACACTATTACTTGTATTAATATTAATTTCACTCGCTATAATTGGATACTCTTGTAAGAGGCTTAACGTAGTTGGCTTGAGTGTCTGGTGACAGTGTAACTAACTTATAGTCTGCGCAGAAGGGGACATAGCTAGTAAATCTATAGCAGCATTTCCCGTGTGTGTGTATGTGTAAATCAAATCTCAGAGTGTGTGTGTCAGCTGCTTGGATCAGGGATATGAAGCACTGGTTTCACAGAGAGAGTGGTGGAGGACTTGGCTTGGACACTTAGCTGAGGGCACTCAACTCTATTGCTGTGCCAGAGGGGAGTGTAAATGGGGATCTGGAGAGAGAGAGAGAGGGAAAACCAGCCCCTGGACTGTGTGTGTTCCCTGTGTGCTCTTAAGGGAAATTGTGTTTGATGCAGAGAGCTGCATCTGGAAATACTGGGTGTATCCATTTTGTTCCAAGTGAATGTCCCTCACCAGTATCAGTGGTGAGGATTTAGGCTCCTTGATTAATCTGGATGTCACACACACACACACACACACTATATATATATATATATATATATATATATATATATATGTGTGTGTGTGTGTGTGTGTGTGTGCTGCGGTAGCATTGTCACCTCACAGTAAGATGTTGGTCCTGTTTGATTCTCAGCTAAAGCATCTTCTGTGTGGAGACGTGTGAATGGGCATACCTTCATTGAAGGTTGTGCGTCAGGGCTGGCAACTCTGCATGTAAAAATCTGCCAATCATTAGCGGACCGGAGTTCTGCTGTGGCGACCCCTAACCGGGAAAAGCCGAAAGACACAACAACAACTGCCACTTACCCATCCTGCTCTGTGCTCTAAGCACTGTGTTGATTTTAAACTTATGCATGACTTCCATAATGATCTGCACATCTGTGCACATCTTCCATGGTAATCTGCACACTCACTGGCAACATACTGATGAGCTGTTTATGTATTTCTTTAAGTGTTTGATTACACTGCATTGTGAGTTGTGCAATTCAGTGATTTATCATCGAGGATAAAGGCGTGTATTGTTTATCCATTCATGCACTTTGTTGTAAGAGTGTATGTGTGTCTTCCTGTCTCTCTCTGGGGGTATGGCTTAAATTTTCAGTAGTACAACAGTCAGGGTGGAGACCTTCTGTGTTGTGGGATTTACTGGGCAGCCATATGGAACTTAGTGCTAAAGCAGGTTAGTAAAACTGCAGAATGTCAATATCATGTATTTTAATTTGTTTCTGACCTAAAGAGAAACAAATTATCAGCCTGTACTAAAAGGCAGTCTGTTTCTGCCTGTTTTTTTGGAGGGGGGAGTTAACAGTATTGATGTCTTGAATGTAGAGTCCACAACAGTTGGCCTTTCCTTCTACTGAAAGTTGCCAAAAGACCAGCAGCTGGGGTTGCACAGAAAGGGCCCCGATAAGCATAATGACTTGTGCTAAAAGCTGAACCATTTTCCATATGCCTCTTCTGTGCCAGAAGGGTTTCATAATTTATTTTGGTAGAACTATTCATCGTGATCCACTTTGGAGGTGTTTCTTGTAACACTGCCTCTCCTGTGAGTCCTTCCTACTGCACAGTTATAACTGACTTCCCAGGATTTCTCCCACTTCAGACTAAGCACAGTGTTTTTCATTGCAAACCTTATCAATAGTAATTGAAAATTGACTAGAATAAGTTTGTACACATAGACGCACACAAGTTTTCCAAAGGCACCCTCTGGCTTTTGTGACCTGAATTGTGAAAGACTCATTGAATATCGATCACAGTCCAACAAAACCCAATTCATTGACCACAAGTAGTAAGGAAAGAAGAACTTGCCCCCCCCCCCCCCAAATAATCTATGTTAAAGCCTATTCCTGGGAGGCAGTATTGAAATTCATTGATTGTGATCAATGGTATGTGAGAAGATTGTAGTCCAAGCAATGAATAAGAAGCTAATCGTTTCACATGGAAGATGCTAACTCTCTAGCACTTACCATAAACTAAGAAAGAGGGTGTGTCACTACCACTAGTTACACAATAATAACAAACACATGCCTTCCTGTTTACCTTTAAATAAGCCAACCTTTAAATATTTAAATGGTAGCATTTAGCTCTGAGCAGTCAACCCTCAAAGGGAGGATATCACACAGCTAAAGGTACACTAGTGATAAATGCATAAAACATTAAGCTTATAAATAATCAGTCACAAACAGTTGCTGTTAAATAATAAAACAATTTACTTGAAATAAGTTAAATTCTTTCTTTTGCGATAGAATTTAAACAGATGGATAATATTCAGAAAATGCTACGTGTTGGCTAAATGACCTCCATTGCTCAACTAAAAATGGACTGCATTCTTACTGTCTTTTAGAATTAGAATGAATTTTCTTAGTCCTCACAGGCATTTGATCAAAGTATAAGCCCTGCCCCAAGTGTATTCTCAGAAGGCAGATTGTAGTAACTCGCTTAACAGATGGACTGACTGACTTCAAATAAAAGTCACTATCTATGTATACAAGTCACAGACAGGATTTCTTGTGACTGTTGCTTTCATCCCAACTTTGGGAGATGCTTTTTATTCATAGGTGTGTACTAGGCTAATGGTCCTTTACAAGCCTAACCCATAGGATTACCCTGGCATCGTGCCACCCAACCTTAGTTTCCAGTGCCTCTGTCGAGTAGAGCCACTGGAGTAATCCCCAGGGTTAATTTTCTATTTCCCATCCACTCAAGATATCTCTTGGAGGGTCAATGAGGTGCTCTGACATGTATGGGAAGTCTGTTCCATAGCATGGGTGGTCTCTGGGTTATGAACCTGTCCCTCCAGCACGATCTGTTGATTGAGGTAATGAGGTTGAGGTCTCTGGAGCATGTGGTGTTGAGGAATTGGGATTTCTTTAGATGTAGCATTTCCAACAGAGCTGGGTCAGACATAGCTTTGTAAGTCAGTATGAGAGAGAGAATAGTTGGAGTTTGAGTCTGTCCATATAGGACAAGTGTTTAAGGCCTAGGATCCTCTTTGTGAGGTACTTTTGCGGCCTCTCCAGTTATTGCAGGTGTCTAGTGAGCTATATGCCAAATGGGGCATTGTACTCGATGGCTGGATTAATGAGGGAAGAGTAGAGGGGAGACAATGACCTCTCTCTTCCTGGATGCAAAACCCTTAGTAATGAGATGTGCCATATACAAGAACTTTCTGACCACTGTGGCAGTGTGGTGGTCAAAAGAGAGGTTGCTATCTCTTAACGCCTTCTGTGTTCAGTGGACTACCATCGATGTGGTAGTTATGGGAACTGGGTTTTTTCCAAAGGGGATGATGACACATTTTTTGGCATTGAGCTTAAGACCATGGTTCTGACACCAGTCGTTGGTCTAAGTGAGGCCTTTCTGTAGGATGATGAAAAAAATGAAAGTTTGGTACACCAAGACAATCGAAGCCGACCATAAAAGTCAAATCAAGGTTCTTTAATTTGCAAATTCAGTAAGTGCTTTCACGTTTGTATAAAACGTTTCATCAGACTATCTTTCTGTAGGATGTCAACATCACTTGGGGAGTTAATGGCTCCCAGCTTGCAATTGTCTGTGAACTTTGTCAGCCAGAGTCCCTTTGTGTTGGCCTGGAGTTCTGGGAAGTGCATACCAAACAGGACAGGACCAAGGACCGATCCCTGTGGGACTCCACTCATGACTGGTCAGCAGTCTGACTTGGAGTCAGCTATTTTCACACTGTGGGTTTTATCCATGAGCCAGTTTGCAATCCACCTAGTGATATATGGGTTGATGCCTAGCTTAGTGAGTTTTTCTATGATTCCTGAGTGGGGAATGGTATCAAAGGCCTTGGCCAGATCAAGGTAGACTGTTTGAACCACCTTGCCTTCATCCACAGCTCTGGTGACTGACTCAAAAAAGTCAACCAAGTTGAGCAGGCATGATGTACCCTTTACAAAACCAAACTCTGTGAGATCCAGAGTTTGGATATTCCCTATGTCCTTGTTTATTAGGTCCATGATGATGTGTTCCATAGCTTTGCATATCAGACTTGTCAGGCTAATGGGGGCAATAGTTCCCAGGGTCTGTAGTCACTACTCCTTTGTGGAGAGGGATGATTATATCATTGCACCATTTGGTAGGGACAAAGCCTGAGGTGAGGCTGTGATTGAACAGGGCACACAGGTGAGGTGCCATTTCACTCTGTAGTTCATGTAGAACACAGCCAGGGATATTGTCAGGTCCCATAGAAGCTGTATTCTTGGCCTTGGACAGTGCTGTTTTAACCTGTGCAGCAGTAATACTGGGTGCCTGGCAATCTACTAGCATTGTGATTGGTCCTTTGGAGAGGGGTAAAGTTGCCACTGAATCTGTCGGCCAGTATATAGGCAATATCTGTTGGCTCAGTATAGGAGGTACCATTGTGCAGTAGCTCAGAGCAAATCTGGGTATTGCCATGGAGGTTCTTTACATAGCTATAGAAGGCCTTCTGGTTGTCTTTACTATCTGCCACAGTTCTATTTTCAAAACTAACTTTACAGGATTTGATGAGGGATCTCAACTTTTGTTGCGGCTGAAAAGGGAGTTTTTCCAGTCTTGGGACTTCACCTTATTCCGCATCAGTTTCCTCCTCCTGTTGTAGAGTTTGTTTATGACAGGGAACCACCAGATTGGCTTCCTTTTTTTGAGGAGAGTGTCTTGGTTCTATTGGGTGTGGCGAGATCCATCCATTTGTGTACATATTAGTACAGTGCATTGGTGTATGATTCGGTGGTCATGCAACTATTCTGCCTTTGCATGGGTGCCATGAAGTTAGCCACCTCTGTTCTTAGGAGCCCAAAGTTAGCTTTGGAGAAGTTTTTCGTGGTGGTTACCTTTGCGGGGGTAAGGGTTGGGATGTGGATTTCCAATGTGATTAGTTTGTGGTCATATCTAACCATGGAGGAGTTGACTATTGGTGTATAGCAATGGTTGCCCATGTTAGTAATGACCAGGTCAGGGATGTTGCTACCACTAGTGGGGGTAAGAACGAGTTGGTCCAGGGCATTGGAATTAATGAATTCCAGGAAATGTTGGGCAAGTGTATTGGTACGTGAGTAGTTTTCCCAGTTAATGGAGGGGTCGTTGAAGTCGCCCAGTATGAGTGTGTTAGGTTGAACCCTAATATTCTCCTGGGGGCTTAGGAACATGGAGGGAGTGTCTTGGGACATGGTTGGGGACCTCTAACAGGTTACGACCTAAGTCGCTGTCTTACCCAATGTTAGCTGCACCTGAAGTATCTCTGATGCATTATGTTGGGCTACCAGTCTGGAGGTGTGCGCATCCTTTATGAATATGGAAACACCACTGCCTTTGGAGCTTCGGTCCAAGTTCTGGAGCTGAAAGGTGTGGCTTGAGTTATAGCCTGGTAGTGCAGGGGTGCTTTCTCCTGCTGTGAACCAGGTGTCTGTTACTGCACAAATGTCGATGTTCTCCATTTTAAGTAGTGCTTTGAGTGAGTGCATTTGACTTCTAGTGTTGAGAAGCATGACCCTCAGATTGCATTTGTTTCTAACTGTCATGGTAGTAATTTGGTCTTTGGAACACCGCCTAAAAAGGCACTATAGGGGTGGTATGAGTCTAAGCCAGTATCCGGAAGCCCGGGGATGACAGAAGCAGGCCATCTCTGGCAAAGCATTGAGGTCTGTCAATCATGTCATCCCAGGCAGGCAGATACTAGATACCCTTAGAATGACACCAGAAACTTAGCCAGTTGTTGAACTCGATCATTTTCTGCTTGTACTGTGGTATCATTCTGGGTGATCGTAAGATGCTGTTCAGGGCTAGGGTCGTACCTGCCTGGACTTCATAATCAGAGAGCTCCTCCATGTCTCTTTTCATGTAGTCCAGGGAAGTATCTCTGAGGTCATTCATACCCAGATGTACAATGACAGAGTCATATTTGTACCTGTTGTTGAGGGACCTGAGTGCATGTGTTATGTGGCGGATCCTGGCACCTGACAGGCAACTGACTGTTACTTTCTCCTTATTGAACCTAGTGAGTGGGACATCAGTGTGCCTCACTATTGAGTCACCTATGACTAGTGTTCTGGGCATGCTGTTTTGCCTTGGGGGCTTTGATTGAGTGGCTCACTGTTTAGGAGAGTTGTGTATCTCGTGATTAGTGTTGTGATGTCCTTCAAGGATGCATCTGCAGTCCTAACGTAAGGGTTGTCCTGCCTCAGGCAGCCCTTCGGTCGGCCGGATTCCAAAGTCTGGGTCTGGCCTCGGCTGATGTCGCACTTCACCAGCTGCTGTGAATTGGGTATAAAGGCATCAGAAGTCTTTCTTGCCGCAGTGCCCCCAAGCAGAAGCTGTTTGCAAGTGCCGGTCGGTCAGATCCAGAGATTTCTACTACCAAAGACTTCTAAAAAGCTAAGTACCCCTTTGAGGACTCTTTCTTGCCTCAGCCGATGTCAGAAAAAGTAAATAATTGTTTAACTTGTGGGAAACAAATACCTCATAAGGATTTCCACTCTTACTGCCTTCCTTGCTTAGGCCCAGACCACATCAGCTTGTTTAGCCTCTCACAGCTTGGCTGAATCTGCTACTGACATTTCTCCTGCTGTAGCAGGCACCCAGGATTTATCAGATACTATTCCTTTAGACATATCTACTCCTGCACATGGAGCTGCCAGGCCACCTGCATCTATGTCTATCAAGGCTTTCTCTAGGGCTAAAGCAGCTAAAACTTCTAAGGCCTTGCCTGCTAAAACCCCCTCACACAGGCCTACCTCTAGTTCCCAAATCCTCAGCCTGGCCGAGGATCTCATTTCTTTGATCAGGGGATCCCAACCTCACCCAGACAGGGCCTCTCAACCCCCTCCAGAGAAGAGGCCTGATCCAGTTTCTACAGACTATTCCTCCGATGATTCAGAAAACTCAAATCCTCCAGAAGGCCCTTATTCCCCATATGAGGATTCTGATGCAGAAGATTCCATTCCTTCTGCCTCTCCTCCTGAGGAATTTTCTTTTGGGGAAACCTTACATGCTATGAGAGAGCAATTTCAATGGCAGGGCCAGGATTTTTCAGATTCAAGGAAAAGGCTAAGGACCTTTTACATTTAGCCTTTAGCCATTCCTCCAGTACTTACAGTTGTGGATGATGCATTTAATGATGCCTGTACTGCCCTGACTCTCTTCCCTGCTAAGCCCGACAGGTATTATAGGGTCTCGGACACTCATTATCACTTGTATAAGTCTCCTATTGCAGATCCTGAAACCATTTCACAGGGCCCCAAAGCTGTAGCAGCTGCCTCTGCCAAAAACCCTCCCTCTGAAAGAGAATCTAGAGCATTAGAGATGGGGTAAAAAGTTTATACTTCTGCTACTCTTTCGGCTGGGCCTTAAACTGTCAATTCCACATGATTCAGTATCAGGAATTTTGTTAGATCAGCTAAATAAAAACTGTCCTCTCCTGAACCTATAGACCGTAAGTCCCTTCAGGATTTGGTACATAACACTCAGCAGGTCAGTAATCATTCCTTAAAATGCGGCTATGATGCACTGGAGGCTTCCTTTAGATCAGCTATGACTGAACAGTGATCAGAAGGCATGCATGGTTAAAAGAGCAATCCTTACCAGACCATGTAAAGTCAAAGCTCCTAGATGCTCCCATGGAGAAACAAAGTTTGTTTGGCTCCCCTGCACAGCAAGTGCTAAAGAAGGTGGAAGAAAAAGCAAAATCTGTCCAAACAGTCAAGGATTACAGGTCCAGCCTCCGAGGTTTAGTAGAAATTGGCCTTGAAGAATTGGTCCTTTCCAGACACCTCCAGAGCACAGAGAGGCAGAAATAGGAGAGGCAGAGGTCAATCCAGAGGTGACTACAGGGGACGACAGTGACAGCCTAACAACCAAAGAAATACTGCCACAGATCCAGCTACTACCACTTACACAGGACAGACACAATGACTTGACTCTGACACCGCCTACCAGGGAACAATTAAGCTAGCCTTATTTTCCATAAACTGGCATTACATTACAGGGGACAAATGGATTTTACAGACAATAGACAAAGGCTACAGGTTTCACTTCCACACTCTACCAAAAAAGAGAGGAATGCCAAACCTGCCACCAAACCAAAAAACAAACGCTCTAGGACAAATCAACCACTTACTAAGGATGAGAGCTATAGAAAAGGTACTGGAACAAGGACAAGGATTTTACTCCAGACTTTTCCTGGTACCAAGGAAAGAAAATCAATGGAGGCCTATTCTCGACCTGTCCGCTCTGAACACATACCTCATTGTACCAAAATTCAAAATGCTGACCCTACAGCAACTTCTTCCCATGCTGGGCAAGGAGTCTTGGCTGGTGACTCTAGATCTCAAGGAGTCATACCTGCACGTCCCTATATGACCAGATTGCAGAAGATACCTCAGATTTCTTGCAGGATCAGAGCATTATCAGTTCTCAGCATTGCCCTTTGGCTTATCTAAAATGCCTGGCATCAGTAATTGCTCATTGCAGGCTTCAGGAATTCAGATTTATCCATACCTGACAACAAGACCAAATTAACAGAAGATTTGGAAAAGGTTATACAACTACTGCAAGCCCTGGGATACACAGTCAACATGAAAAAATCAAGACTGGTACCATCCCAAAGGATAACATTCTTGGGTGCAGAACTGGACACTTCAAATCAGATGGCATTTCTCACAGCAGAAAAGCAAAAGCAACTACCACTCTATTTCATGGCATTAACAACAAAGAACCAGCTTACAGCAAGGAAAGTCCTGCAAGCCCTGGGTTACATGGCATCCTGCATAATATTGATTCCACATGCCAGGCTGCATATGAGGAAGTTGCAATGGTACCTAAGGAATATATGGTCTCAACACAAGCACAGTCTAGAAGCCCAGATTCCAATAATTCCATGCCTGAAGGAAGAATTCCTGTGGTGGGCTCAGGCCTGTCAGTTGAACAGAGGACTGCCTTTCCACGGACGCCTCAGACCTAGGCTGGGGGTCACACATGGTGGACAAGTGTATACAAGGCCTATGGACACAAGACCAGCTGAACCTACACATAAATCAAAAAGAGATGCTGGCAGTGAAACAGGCAATTCCGACATTCAGACCGTTTCTTCAACAGGGTCATTTGCTGATAAGGACGGACAACACCACAGTCATGTGGTATATCAACAAACAGGGAGGCACACACTCATATCCTCTATGCCGGATGGCAATGGACCTGTGGAATGTGCCCTGAACCTCAACATTCAGCTCCAGGCCATATTTGTGCCAGGAAAAGAAAATATACTAGCAGACACTTTAAGCAGAACTACCACGGATGCCCACGAATGGATGCTGCATCCAGACATCTTCAAATCCATTACAAAGAAATGGGGACTACCAGAAATAGACCTGTTCGCATCCCCACACAACCACCAATTGAGGAAATTCTGCACAAGGACATACCACCCACTTGCTTGGAAGGTGGACTCCCTATCCTTCAGTTGGGAAAACCTGACAGCATATGCATTCCCACCTCTTCCTTTGATGCACAAAGTGCTACTGAAGATCAAAGAAGATCACCCAAGGATCATCCTGATAGCTTTAGACTGGCCGAGGCAGCATTGGTACCCGCTACTGAGGAGTATGTCTCGGACACACGCATGGACTCTACCTCTAGTTCCTTTGCTGCTAACACAGAACAACTTCAAGATCCTACATCCAAACTTGAAAACACTACAGCTAGCTGCTTGGAATATTACATAAAACAAAATAACCCAAATTTATCTCAGAGGGTTAAAGACATTATCCTCCTCCACAAGGAAGACTTATTCAGCCAAATGGAAAAGATACCTCATTTGGAGTGCAGCAAAAGGAGAAAATGTTTCATTAGCAAACATAGCTAACATCCTGGAATATTTAGCAGAGCTTTTCCACAATGGCCTGTCTTACTCCTCCATTAAGATTCATGCATCAGCAATTTCAGCAGAATACAACATGGATCCTCCAGTCTTCTCACATCCTCTACTCAGGCATTTTCTGAGAGGAATTAAAAATGTAAAGCCTCCAAGGAAGCCACCTTTGCCTACATGGGACCTTAACTTTGTGCTGGAAAAGTTAACACTTGAACCAGCAGCAACAGCAGAATTACAATTCTTATCTTGGAAAACTGCTTTCCTACTTGCAATCACTTCAGCAAGAAGGGTTTCTGAATTACAGGCATTAATGGCAGTACAGCCCTTCCTTATCTTCCATCAGGATAGAGAGTGTCCTTGAGAACTAACCCCACTTTTATGCCAAAGGTGGTCTCCAGGGTATCATTGAACCAAGCAATCCACCTACCAACATTCTTCCCCAACCCACAGAACAGGGGGGAAAGACTGCTACATACCTTGGATGTGCACAGACAATTGCACTACTGTCTGGACAGAACCAAGAACAATAGAAAAACTGACCAGCTTCTGGTAGCATATGCAACAGGAATGGAAGGAAAAGCAATTTCAAAACAGACAATCTCAAAATGGATAGGAAATTGCATTAGATTTTGTTACTCCTTTCATGGAAAGACAACTCCAGAAAACATCAGACCTCACTCCACAAGGGCTACAGCCACTACTACAGCTTTAGAAGCTGCTACTTGGAGCTCCGTGCATACATTTGCCAAGCATTATAATCTACCTTTATACTCTAGATCATAATCATCTTAGTGCCTCCTCCCCAGTTTGGCTATGGTATTCTACCCATATGTTAGGACTGCAGATGCATCCTTGAAGGACATAGTACAGTTTTGTACCTACCATAAATGTAGATGTTTGCCCATCTTGTAGCTTTGTTTGTATATATGTATATGCATGCTTATATTGTTTGCTCTCTACTGTTTGGAATCATTTGCATTTATCCAAATTTAGCCTTCCTAGAGGGCACCTGGCATCTTGGGCAAGAAACACTGAGGAAAATGGCGTTGGCTGATGCCGACAACCCTTATGTTAGGACTGCAGATGCATACCTCTTGGACATCTACATTTATGGTAGGTACAAAACTGTACTTTGTGGTGGTCAAGTGCATTTCTGCCTTGGAGCTATCTGCTGTTTGGGTAGATTTTTATTTAGAGCCTCCATGAAGGTGGGTGTGTGGTTTGTGCTTTTATGTGAAGGTTGTGCTGATGTGTGTTCTGGAGGGCTGTGTGTTCCATGTGGTGTGGTGCAAGTGTTGACCTTCTCCTCTTGACCAGCTATTCTGGTCTTGGCTGGAGAGTACATGGCTTCCAGTTTGGATATATAAGTGCATTTCTGAGTGTTGGGAGTTAAGAGGAGAGGGTTGTTGGTGTACATGAGACAGTTGCTACATTGCCTCAGGATGCCCAAGTTCACCAGGTTAATAGGAGAAAGCACAAGGAACTGACCTTTAGACATGCCTGGAGGTGTGGGCATTAATAATAAGTACTGGAGCTGTTTCTTTGTAGAATGTTTAGTGCTGGTAGCACTTTTGTGTGCTGCAATAATTGGTACAAGAAGTCTGGTATGGTAAAGTGCTAGATTAATAAGCTAGTAAAAGTGCAGGAGAGGAGAGAACTAGCAGATTTAAGTGAAAATTTGAAGAGCAGACTTTGACACCTCTCAGAAGCTTACAAATAGTCCTGGAATACAGCAAATCATTATCTGGACTAGACTAGTTACAGAAAAGGTGGGAAACGAGCGCAACATGGGCTTTTAAACCAGAAAGTTGAAAGAGATGGAAAAACTGCCCAAATGGCCAATAAACTACAAATTCTAGGCCAGAAACCACTCCTGTTGTGGTAGACAGGCTACCTAGTGCTTAGCACTCCCACTGATAAGCTGGAAAGCTTCCCTCCAACACAGAAAGGCTTGGGAGGCTCAGAAGCTTGCATACAGTCCTGGATATAGCAAATCTGTATCTGGACTAGAGTAGTTACAGGAAAGGCAGGAAAAGCGAAAATGCGGGCTTTTAGACCAGAAAGTTGAAGGAGATGGGGAAAAAACTGCCCAAACGGCCAATAAAACTACATTTTCTGGGCCAGAAACTGCTCCTCTTGTGTTAGATAGGCTACCTAGTCCTTACTATTCCCCACTGACAAGCTAGATGGATTCCCTCCAACACAGAGAGGCTTGGGGAGCTCAGAAGCTTATAAATAGTCTTGGATACAGCAGATCTGTATCTGGACTAGACTAGTTGTAGGAAAGGTGGGAATCGAGCGCAAATGCAGGCTTTTAAACCAGAAAGTTGAAGGAGATGGAAAAAAGTGCTCAAACGGCCAATAAACTACAATTTCTGGGCCAGAACAACTCCTCTTGTGGTAGATAGGCTACCTATGCTTACCACTCCCACTGATAAGCTAGAAGGCTTCTCTCAACACAAAAAGGCTTGGGGGGCTGTGAAGCTTACAAACAGTCCTGGATACACCAAAACTTTATCTGGACTAGACTAGCTACAGGAAAGGTAGGAAATGAGCGCAAACGTGGGCTTTTAGACCAGAAAGTTGAAAGAGATGGAAAAACTGTCCAAACAGCCAATAAACTACAATTTCTGGGCCAGAAACCACGCTTGTGGTAGATAGGTTACCTAGTGCTTACCACTCCCAGTGATAAGTTAGAAGATTTCCCTCCAACACCGAAAGGATTGAGGGACTCTGAAGCTTTCAAACAGTCCTGGATACAGCAAATCTGTATCTGGACTAGACTAGTTACAGGAAAAGTAAGAAACAAGCTTAGAATTATTTTATTTATTTATTGATTTATTTGTTACATAAAAACAGCTAAAACAGCACTAAGAATAATTCAAGTGCAGTGCAAGCAAGCATACTTGAGTGTGTAGCAATATTAAAGCAATTTATTCAAACTGTATTCAATTGTTGTTTAATTCAACTCTGAACAGTTAAAAAGTGCTAAAAATATACTTAGCAGCTGAGAAGCACACTCAGAACACAAAGTAAAGTTTAAAGAGAGAAACAGAAGATAATTCAAGGTTAAGAGCCTAAGTAGGTTGGCCTACTCAAATGTTCTGTCTGTATTAGGTACAATGAGCTAATGACACTAGACTGGGATAGAGCTGCACAGATGGGACTGGTAGGAGTGTCTGAAATCAAAATATCTTACTGTACTCAGTTGAGTGAGCAAATGATGGACCAAGAGGAGTGTTCAAACACAATTTTACAGGAGGGGCGGGCAATTCCAAAGCCACCAGGATTGCAGAGAGACAGAGAGAGCACAATATTCAGTAAAGCGAATAAATAGAAGAATAAAATGCAGTACTATCTGTAACGCAGTATTCAATGAAACACATAAACAGTTATGTTTCTTAGGAGGAGTGGTAGGTTTTAACAAGCTACAGTTCAACTAAGGAAATAACCTTTGACTTAGGCAGACATCTCCAAGCAGCTTTATACTTTGCAATGCATACAGTCGTGAATCTAGGTTTAGTATCACTTTTAAATTGCAGTATATTTTTACAGTGACAAATGAAATTGTATACCATTTTGTTTTTTCTCATTACACTTTATTGAAAAGGCAAGTACAGTGCAGTTTCTTTTATCCAGTAAATAGTTTAAATATTTCAATGATACAGGCTTAGTATAGCTTAGTTCACTTGGCATGCATTTTCCCTAGAAGGAAGAGTAGCATTTTAACATCTTTATTGAAATATCACTTAAGATATAGGAAAACAGACATTAGCAGAAAAGAGAAGCCATATTAACATTTTTCGGTTTATATACATTTTACATCATGTAGTTTTTCTTTATAATTGTCGTGAGTCCAACATTACATAAGTTGCTGAATTCCAGCCTTCCCCTAAATTTCACTCCTCCTCCCAAACATTATTCTGAATGTATTGTTCCACACTTTCCATGTATTTTTATGTAATTTCTAAAGATCCCTCTTACAGTTCTTTTATCTCTCTTATAATTAATGCTTCAAATACAGTTGGTTTAGATTTTGATTTACATTTTCTAGTAATTTTTTTGGCAGCCGACATAATTACAGTTAGTAAGAGCTTACTATGTCTAGGCAATTCAGACCCTGTGAAAATCATAGCCTTAGTTACAGCCATTTACTCATCCAATATTTCAGATGGAGTACTATGTAGGGAATTTTTTAAAATATGCCAATTCATTGCGCCTCCAAAACACATGTTCCCATTTACCTCTTTATTCTTCATCACACCTCCAACATTTGCTGTCTCCCTGAGGAGAAAAAATGTTTGATATCTGCTTTGGGTTTAAAAGTACTTATGCAGATACTTCCAAGCAAAGATCCTAAATTTTCTGGACTTTGTTGCATACTTGGAAGCCATACATATGTCCCTCATTATTCTCTTGTAAATTGTTTTTTCGGTGTCTCTTCCTAATCTTTGCTAACCTCCCCTGATTGATTGATAAAGTTATCATGCAGTCTTTTGTATGCCTTACATTTTTACAGCAGTTTCTGTTGTAGAGCCAACTAAAAACTCTACCAGAGCAGGTCTTTCACTTAGGATTCCCCTATCCCTTTCTCTTTGCCTGTTTTCTGATACAAGTCCATTGTAGGAAAGGCAGTCTCTAGACTGCAGTCCATACATTTTATTGGTTTCATCTCACTCTATTACCTTTCCTTCTGTAGTTATTTGCTGCCAGTTTTTTCCAGTAAATTCCAGGTCCCTCTTACCTATTCTACTTGCACTCATCCCTTTTGGCAAATTCTCCTTTCTCCATTCTCATGTTGGCTTAGTTATTACAATACTTTCTGTGACTGTATGACTACAATATTCTGTATGGTGGTGGTTGCTCTCTTTAAGGATCTGCATCCAAAATCTCACTCTCTCTTTATTTCTTGAACTTCACACCTGCTTCATAATCATCAACCCTTTCTGTTTTTATTATAACCTTCTGCTTGTGTTATGTATAGGAGTCTTAATTGTATAGCTCTAACATATCTCTTAAAGTCAAGTAATCCAAAACTACACTGTTTTATTGAAAGGATCAAATTATCCCACTTAACTCTTGCCATCTTCCCCTCCCAGGTACATTTCTTCAACTCTCTGTTATTATTCACAGTTTCTCCTCAGGCTGATAAAAATATGCCTTATCAGTATATAAAAGTAAAGTGACTAAAGCATTTACACTGTTTGTATCTATCTTACTTCAATATCCATAAACAAGGGCTTCCATTTTCTCAGTTTTTGTATTATCTTTTGTTTAGTCTCTCCCTACGTATCCTTAGCTGCCATAATAGAATCCTTTTTAATCCATACTTCTAAGTACTTCATGTTATTGTGCACTCATAAATATTGGTATTGCTGAACCACTTTGTGTGTGGATACATAATTTACACCTATAGCCTTTGTTTTATATTCATTAATTTTATAGCCTGAAAAGACTTGAAACTGTCTCAAAATGTTCCCAAACAATGAGATGTTCTTTCCTGGATTTATCAGCTGCAAAATAATATCATCTGCAAATAAAGCCAATGTTTCTTGATTACCATACCAATTTTATCCTTGTACTTCCAAGTGCCTTATTTTCTTTGCCAATGGTGTAAATGTAAAGTAAATAAAGGGGAAAAAGGACAGTTCTGCCTGGTTCCTCAGTTCAGACACACCTTGTTGTATAGGAGCCCTCCCACTTTAATTCTTGTTAAAGATCCGTCATATGTCCTCCTAATTAACATTATCATTGTGTCCGGGAATGTAAATGCTTCCATTGTCCTGTTAGTAAAATCCAAGCTTACTGTGTCAAGACCCATCACCACCAACAGCAGTATTTCTTACATGCTGCTTCCCTCTGGATCATCATTGCTCTGTTAATGTTATCAAATGTTTGTCATATTGATCCATATCTATCAGTTTTGGCAATACCTTTGTCATTCTTTTAGCTAGTGTAGACATATGCGTTGCTGTCAAAAAAAGTTGCTTAACAGCAGTCTTTCTGGGCTCATGCATATTATCCAGGTGCTCCATTATTTTCTCTTTAGCACTCTGCATTTGTACCTCTTTGTCTTCTGTGAGATTCCCCTTATTCTGCAATACTTAAACCATTGTCAGCTCCCTTAAGTAATTTCTATTACTTCTTAATGATCTTTTTTATTTTATTTAAACCATGTTTTTAAAGTTCATTTTCATTTTATCCCACTCAGTAGCTATAACTTCTGAAGCTATTTCTGTCTTCCCTAATAACTCTCAATTTCCACTACCCATTCCTAATAATTCCACTCGTTTTACTAGGTAGGTGGGAAAGTGCCAGTGTCTCGTTTTTCCATCATTATCCTGCATTTTTATCTTAGTATTTATTAATGCATGATCTGAAATAGCCATTGGATGTGTGTCGGAGTTTTCAATTTAATGCAAATATTAGCGTTGTCGCCTCACAGCAAGACGTTGTCCCGTAGAGCGTCTTCTGTGTGGAGGCATGCGTGAATGGGCGTGCCTTTGTTGAAGGTTGTGCATCAGGGCTGGTAACTCGGCACGTAAAAATCCACTACCAAACATTAGCGGACCGGAGTTCCGCTGTGGCGACCCCTAACCGGGATAAGCCGAAAGACGCAACAACAACATTATTTTGAAATATTTCTACCTAGTCTAGCTCAGTTATTGTGCCTTTGGGATTAATATATACTTCTAAGTTCCTACTACTGACTTCACATCTTCCATACCAAATAGTTTCATACAGTTCTTAAGAAATGTACCCTCTTTTGTTATATTTCCCCTTTTAGGTCTCCCTTTTATATCTTTACCATTGCAAATCAAGTTCCAGTCCCCACCTGTAAGTAATATTCCCTGCTGAAAGCTTATTATTTCTCCCAAACATTTATTAAGTTCCATAATAGTTTTTTAAACACCTTTATTGGCTTATCACTTGTGATATAGACAGACTTACATTTATATAAAAGCAATCAAACCATATTAACAAGTTCACATTTACAAACATTATACATCATATTATGTTGTATCTTTCGGCTTTTCCTGGTTAGGGGTCGCCACAGCGGAACTCCGGTCCGCTAATGATTGGCAGTAGATTTTTACATACCGACTTGCCAGGCCTGACGCACAACCTTCAACGAAGGTACGCCAATTCACGCACGTCTCCACACAGAAGACACTTTAGCTGAGAATCGAACAGGACAGCGTCTTACTGTGAGGTGACAAACATTATACATCATATATATTGTTATATTCTTAGGAAGTTTAGATAAATTATTCAGTTCATGCCTTCTCTTAAGCCTCTTTCCTCCTCCAAAACATTTTTCTGCATGCATTGTTCCCACAATTTCCAATTTTTATGGAATTCACTCCTTCCCTTTTCTAAAGATCCTGTTTCTTGTTCTTTTGTTACTGTTACAATATTCACTGCTTCAAGTATTGTTGGTTTAGATTTTGATTTCCATTTTCTAGTAATTGCTTTTTTTTTTGGCAGCCACCAGAATTAAGCTTAACGAGATTTAACTGTATTTAGACAATTCAGATCCTGTATCCCATCTCAGAATATTCATTTCCTTAGTTACACTAATTTCTTGTCCCAGTATTCCTGACAGGGTACTCTGTAGGGAACTAAGTGTGTCAGCTCATTACACTCCCAGAAAATGTGTTCCCAGTTACCACTTTCTTCATCATCACATCTCTGGCATTTGCCATCTACCTGTAGAAAAATTATTTAGAGTCTGTTTGGGGTATACAGGTATCTATGCAAACACTTACAGACAAAATTCCTAAACCTTCTATACTTCGTTGCATATTTGGGAGGCATACACATGTCCTCCAGTTGTTTTTTGGAACTGCATATTGAATCTCTTTTCCCAGTCTTTTCTGGCCTTTTCTGATTGATTCATATAATTATTGTGCAATAGTTTATATGTCCTACTAATTATCCCTTTTTAACAACAGCTTCTGTTATAGGTTCAATTAAAAACTCAAACAGAGCAGGTTTTGTAGTTAGGATTCCCTTACCCCTTTCTCTTTTTCTATACTCGGATATCAATCCCTTGTAGGAAAGCTAATCACTAGTCTGCAATCCAAATGTCTTCCTGGCCTGCTCACTTTCTATTAGCTTTTCTTTTCTAATTATTTGTTCCTAATACATTGATTCCTTTGCCAGCTTCCTCCAGTACATTCCAGCCCCTCTTGCCTATTTTCTGTACCCCCTAATTGTCATCCCTATTGGAATAAGCTCCTTTCTCCATTTCAGTGCTGACTTAGTTTTTGGTATACTTACTGCTACCTTATGCATATGATATTCTGTATCACTGGTGTTATTCTCATTAAGGATCTGCTTCCAAAAGCCCATAATAGCAGTTTTTGTTGGAATATAAATACATGCAAGTGTAATCCTCCTTCCTTGCTAATAGCCCCTTATTAGCTCAGATCTAGCTTTATTTTGTTTTTTCTTCTTCTGTCACTGTTGGAGCTCCCCTAGCAATTAACATAATTACATCCCTTCTCATTTGTTCCTGATAGTCTACTGAATATTCATCCTTAAATCCTTTATTTGTCAAATTCACATACTCATTTTATTTCCAAATGTGTCCCATGCAGCATTGCTATTTGCACTCTGCATTTCTTACTATAATTCACTATGCTTTCCTTTTTGTCTATAGCTGTAAGGCCATTTATATTTCAGACAATCTGGATGGTGTAGCCATCATAATAAATAGGTATTGTTCCCACCTGTTATATGTGACAGTTTTCGAATGTGTTTCCATCTTTTGCTTTACACGTAACATACTAATGTTTTGTAGGCTGATCTTTTATATAGCTGTTTCTTTTCATCTTTAGTTGAATCCATGATATGTTTTTCAAGTCTTTTTTTTAGTTTTAATGAAAACCTTCAAACAAACAAAAAAAAAACTAAATATGTTTTCAAAACACCCCCATACACTATTAACTTAGAACAAGCACTCAAAATTATGTACGTCTTCAGAAAATGAAGTTTAACCCTCCAGATCGGAATGATTACCTTAAATCGACAGCTGCACCCATATGTATTACCTGACTTAAAATTAAGATTATGCATACTAAGGGGCATGCTACAGCCTCTGTTCCCACTTACACTGACCGCTGTCTGTTCTTTTCTTATATCCATTTCCCTCCCAGATGTGAAGAGCAGCTTGTACTTTCAGAAAACTAACTTTTAGTCCTAAGAAAAGTGCACTGGCAATCTTTAAAAAAAAAAAAACTATATTGTACACTGTTCTGTTAAATTCATTAAATTATTAAGGCTGCTCTGGAGTCTACTTTTATTCATTTCCCATAATTTCAAACTTTATTTTTCACTGAACTGCTTATCATTGGAAGTTTAAATCTTGCATTTCTTTAAGCAAAGCAAAGAAAAGAATTTCTGTCAGTGCTGAGAGAAAGCATGGCTGACAGAAGGGTAAGGTTTGAAGACTCACTTTGCAGGTGGCTACTGATGGTGGCAAGGAATGCAAAAAGGCTGGTGTCGGTCATTAATTTCTGGGGTCACACCTCTTCAAAAAAGGAAAGTGAAATCTCTGTCCAAAGAGGCAGCCCAATTTCCTAGATTCCTAATAGGTGGAGGAGGTAGCTTATAGGTGACATGTGCCCTCCCCTTAGGATAATGACAGAAACAATAGAACACCTGTCTCCTGGATTTCCAACAGAAGACAGCTTATTTGCCAAGACCCTGCCTTTAATATCTGTCTACTTCAAAGGAGAGTCTTCAGTGGTCTCAGATGCCCAAAAAAGATACAGTGCCCTTTTTGTCTTAGAAGCTCCAAGTTATTAGCTATTCTTCCACTGCTTCAAGATTTTAGTACAGCATCCATGGAACCAGACTCCTGCTTCCAGGAAGCCTGGCTGTTTTATAGGGTCCATGGTCCTCTGATGTTTTGTATAAGAATATGGTGGCAGATGCAACAGAGTGTGTACTTGGATGCTGCTAAGATGTTTTAAGTTGGTTTATCCTAGAATACTCTTCTGATTAACCAGAAAAGCAGATCCTAAGACTGTTTTGGGACGAAGGCTTGCATGTTAGCAACCCTGGCATTCAGGGTCTTAAATTATCAGACCCATTTTATTAAATCAAAGTAAAGCCTCCACCAGTTGATGGATCTATTTTGGGAAATCTCTGACACAGCCCTGAAGGCAAAACTGGTCAAGCTCACCCAACCAACTTTGCAGGTGGCAAACATGCCATTAATTGTGGTCATGGTGCTGTATTTGTATCATTCAGGGTTACAGGGTTGTTTATTAGGAGAATTGTATGTCTGAGAATACAAACACTGACAGAGAATGTGAAGACACAGACCGTCATAGCATCCACAAGCAAAGAGTTTCTGTTTGGACCTCCATCTCAGGATTTTTTTTTTTTAGAAAGTGGAGGTGAAGAATAAGACAAGAGGAATCAGTCAAGCAGCTATCCTCCCATCTGTACTTAAGTTCAAGAATTTCCCCCTTCAGATGCTGGCCTTCCTACCATTGTTAAGCTAAAGAAAAATGAGGAAAGGAGGCAGGGGAGGGCTTTTAAGAAGAGAAAGAGGCAGTTATGATTTTGTTCCACCTTTTTCTCTCCCTCTGTTTAAGAAAGCCCCCAGCCCCTAAAACCCTCAGACCTACATCAAGATAGAGGGTTTGCCTAGATTTTGTCAAAAATGGAAGAGATTGTTGCTGAAGTCTATGTCTCATGGCTGCAGGTTGCAGATCTTGCCTTTCCTAGCATTTCAGGGAGTGCTCCAATACCCAAAGACCAGGCACACAGCTTGAACAAATTCCAAAACATTCCAAAGTGCAGAATGTTTACTGTTCAGGTTCTCCTAGTCTTATTATTTCTGCAAGTCTTGATGGTCACTCCTAACTTGCAAGATGCCTGCCTATGAATCTTCATAGACAGGAGCTGCAGATGCTTTGTCAGGAAGAGTTTCCATTGGCAGTATATCTGTTTGCCCTTTTGATTATCTGCTGCTCCCAGAGTTCTTACAGTACAAAGGGTATTCACCTTTACTCCTCCCTAGATGACTGACACATTCAGGCTCAATGTCAAGAGGAAGCAATGATGGTATTAGCTTTTACTTCTTTTTTGTTTTCAGACCCTAAGACTGTCTCTGAACCTGCCCAACTTCAACCTGGTATCTTAAATTACAACTATTTTCCTGGGACCTTTACTAGACATGCTGACAGAGGCCATTCCTTTCCTAGGACAAAGTAGAACTTCTGGCTCATTTCTTACAGTACATGGCTGGGTAGAATAATGCTTTGGCTTGGGAATCCCTAAGGATCTTAGGGTGGATGACATCATCTGTCCGCATGGGTCCCCATGACAAGATGGCAGGAGGAAGTTGCAGTGTTACCTTGGGAGTGTGTGGCACTAGCACAGTCCGTCTTTGGGGGAATCAATTTCTTTCCTCTCTCGCAGGAGGCAAGTAATCTCATGGGTAAAGATGACCATGGGTGTTGCTTCCAAACAGGCTACCAAAAAATAAAACTTTGACCACAGGTACTTGAGATATGTCCTGGGGAGCTCACTCAGTCAACCCCAGCATACAAGGAACTTGGAACAACAACCGAATCAGAAGACTAACTGACATCAAGGCAACTATGGCAGTAATCCTTGCCCTTAGGGTTTTCAAACCAATCACAAGAACCAGGGTTTTGCATCTAATAACAGACAGTAACCATGAAGCTGTAGAGGCAACTTTCTCTTACCCTCTTTGCAGGCTGGCCATGAAAGCAGAAATTGTTCTGCAATCAGCAGTGGCACTAAGGACTTCTTACATTCCATCTTAGCACAAAATGCAGGCAGATCATTTGAGGAGGATGACTGCAGACCTTCATGAGTGGGTGTTAGATAGGGGCATCTTTCTGGACCTCATTCAAGAGGCATGTGCCTCACTGGAGTAACAGATAACACACTCGTGTTTGGCACAGAAAGTCATGGGTCTGTTTCCACACCAGCTAGAAGGAATGCTGACACTGCAGTGTAGCATAAAAGGGGTGTTGTACTCCTGATGTATCATCCTTCAGATGAGACATTATACTGAGGTCCCAGCTGCTTGAGTTGGTGGTAGCTCAGGTGGATGTAAAAAATTCCATGGCACCCATCAAAAAGAGTAAGGAAAGTTCTCTGATGTTGGGACCAAAGTTCCCTTAGCAGAATAAATACCTTCTTGGGTCACTCCTGAAGAGACCACAGGCTTAGTGGAACTAACCCGGGTCAACAAAGAATAAATAAAATAATCTAGACACACTTTGAATGGGCTATCTCTGACCCTCTTAAGTTCCTGGCATGGAAAACGGCTCTCTTTGCTGGTGGTTACCTTGGCCAGAAGAATCCCTGAGCATTAAGCCCTCATGTGCAGAGAGCCTTTTATATTCAAATCCATTCTTCATGCCAGAAATCATTCCAGACCGAGCTTTGAACCAGTCTACCTAATTGCAAGTCTTTTTTCCCTAATCTGCAGAATAAAGAGGAAAGGATGCTGCATCCCTTGGGTGGTCCTAGACCATTGAAGTACTTTACATGAGTAGAACCAAGGTTGTGATGAAAACTGACAACATTTTTGTTTCTTTTGAAACTATTGGTAAATGAAATCCACTCTGTGTACACAGTATTTAAATGGTTAGCTCAGTTTTTTACTTTACTCTGCACAGGGAAAGAGCCTGAAGAGGGTGTATCAGACCGCATTCTACTAGACCCATAGCTGCTACTACTACTGCATTCATTAGAGGGGTGACTACGCAGGCTGTTCTTAAGGCAGCTACTTGGTCATTTGTGCATTTTATAAGCACTACAGACTGGATAATCCATTACAGGGACAGGGCAGGCTTTGCCACTACTGTTGTACATGTTCTGCTGCAGCTTTCATGAAAATAGCCAATGTCCCAAGAAAACAGGTGTGCTTTCGGGAAACTTCCCAAATGTTATGGCTGCAATAGTCAATGTCCTTCAAGAATGCAACTGCAGTCCTGACATATGGGTTGTCCTGCCTCAGACAGCCCTTCGGTCGGCCGGATTCCAAAGTCTGGGTCCGGCGTCGGCTGATGTCGCCTCTTCCCCGACGTCAGAGCGTCTGGGGTATAAAAGCATCAGCCGACGCCATCTTCAGTCTTTCTTGCCGCGTGCTGCCCGAAGCAGAAGCAGTTCGCAAGTGCCAGTCGGCCAGCTCCTGTGTTTTCAGATACCGAAGTCATCAAAAAGCTAAGTACCCCGTTGGGGAACCTTTTCTTGCCTCAGCCGATGTCAGACAAAACTGCAAAAGTTAATAATTGCTTGTCTTGTGGTAAACAAATACCTCATAAGGGCTTCCATTCTTACTGCCTTCCCTGCCTCGGCCCAGACCATGACGTCTCGGCCTGTGCTTGCTTCAATAAGCGCACACTTAGGCGCCAGGCAGAATTTGCTGAAGACTTTTTTGGGGAAAATTACTCCTATATCATGCCGTCGGAACTACCGACAGCACGTTTCCAAAAAACGGAAGGACCGGGACCGACATTCGCGACCCGCGACTTCCACCGACACCACGCTAAGGCCTACCACAAGTGCATCAGTCTCTTCGGAGGCGGTAATTCAACCGCTCCAGGCCGACGGCACCGCTTTACCGCACACTTCGGTCCCGGAGGCTACCCCGGTGCCGGTTGTTGATTTTCCTCCTGAAACCGAAGCCCAAGATTTGCCTGACACCATACCGGTGGACAAAGTTACTCCAGCACGTGGGGCAGCTAGGCCTCCTGTGTCTATGTCCATCAAGGCCTAGACACATGCTAAGGCTGCCAGCCAGGCTAAGTCTCACCCTCCTAAATCTTTTTCACAGGGTCCCACTTCTGATAAACAGATCATGACTTTAGCTGCAGATCTAATTTCTTTAATCAGGGGCTCGCAGGCTCATCCAGACAGAGGTTCTCAGCCGCCTTCAGACAAAAGGCCTAGGGTTGAGCAGACAGATACCCTTTCCTCAGATGAAGCCTCTGGTGAGTCAGGCCTTTCAGATTCCCAGGAAGAATCCTTCCCGGCCTACGAGGATTCTGATGCTGATGAATCCATTCCCTCTGCCTCTCCTCCTGAGGATATTTCTTTCGGGGAAATTCTCCACTCCATGAGAGAGCATTTCCAGTGGCAGGGCCAGGATTTCTCCAACTCCAGGAAAAGGCTTCGGACCTTCCTTAAGTTACCCCAGCACAGGCCTTTAGCTATTCCCCCAGTGTTAGATGTATTGGATGATGTGTAATCAGACTCCAGTACTTTTCCTGATTCTCTCCCTCCTGCTCCTGTCAAGCCAGACAGATATTACAGGGTTCCTGAAACTCATAAACACCTCTTTAAGGCCCACTCTGTTGATCTAGAAACTATTTCTCAGGGGCCCAAAGGAGTGGCCACTTCCACGGCCAAAAAATCCTTTGCCCGCAGACAGGGAATCTAGGTCCCTGGAGAGGTGGGGTAAAAAAAGTTTATACCTCAACCACCCTGGCCATGAGGGCTCTTAACTGTCTTTTTCATATGTTTCAGTATCAGGATTTCTTGATGGATGATTTGCAGAAAAAGTTAGCCTCTCCTGAGCCTTTAGATAGAAAGGCTTTGCAGGATTTGGTTCATAATACTCAGCAAGTTAGCAATAATTTTATTCATTGTGGTTATGATGCATTGGAAGCTTCATGTAGGGCAGCTATGACAGGGGCTGTCATACGTAGACATGCTTGGTTGAAAGAACAGACATTGCCAGATCATGTTAAAGTAAAGCTTCTAGATGCACCTCTGGAGAAAGACAAGCTGTTCGGTGCTAATGCACAGGGTGTGTTGAAATCAATTGAGGAAAAGGCTAAATCAGTACAAACAGTCAAAGATTTCCTCCAGGTTCAGCCACCAAGGTTCAGCAGGAATTGGCCTTTGAAGAATTGGTCCTTTCCAGACACTGACAAGTTTCAAAGTGGAAAAAAACAGGCGTGCTCGAGGTAGAGGGCAATACCGAGGCTCCTACAGGGGCCGCCAATGGCAACCAACTAATCAGAGAGGTGGCACAGGGACTCCTACTGCTCCACAGGGACAATCACAATGACTTGGCTTTGACACCGCCGACCAAGGCTCAAAGAGAAGCACCTTTAGGCGGAAAATTATCCTTATTTTCAAAAAATTGGCACATTTTTACAAAGGACAAATGGATTTTGGACATAATAGACAAAGGTTACAGGTTCCACTTCCATACCTTACCAACAAGACAAGGCATGCCAAACCTGCCACAAAATCAAAGGGCAGAGGCACTCATACAAGTTTCAAAGCTGCTACAAATCAAAGCAATAGAAAAAGTTCCTCCTCAGGAACAAGGCCAGGGATTCTACTCAAGACTGTTCCTTGTTCCAAGAAAAGAAAAGCAATGGAGACCTATACTGGACTTGTCCGCTCTAAACACTTTTCTCATTGTGCCAAAATTCAAAATGCTGACGTTACAGCAACTTCTTCCCATGCTGGGCAAGGGGTCTTGGCTGGTTACTGTGGACCTCAAGGAGGCATACCTGTATGTCCCAATCAGACACAGCTGCAGAAGATACCTCAGATTTCTTGCAGGGTCAGAGCATTATCAATTCTCAGCATTTCCTTTTGGCTTATCTACTGCGCCCAGAGTATTCACGAAATGCCTGGCATCAGTAACTGCACATTGCAGACTCCAGGGGATATAAATATACCCTTACCTGGACGACTGCCTTATACAAGCGGACAGCAAGCAAGCCTTGATAAGGAACTTGGACTATGTCATTCACTTACTACAGGCTTTGGGATACACAGCCAACATTCAAAAATCAAGACTACTGCCATCCCAACAAATAATTTTTTCTAGGAGCCAAATTAGACACAAACTCACAAATGGCTTTCCTCACAGAAGAAAAACAAAAACAATTACCAGATTACTTCAAAAGCCTAGCAAAGCACACCCACATGACTGCAAGGAAAATCCTGCAGGCCCTGGGTTTCATTGCATCTTGCATTCTTCTGATTCCACTGGCAAGGCTACACATGAGAAAACTACAATGGTACCTAAAAAGTTTATGGTCTCAACACAGCCACAACTTAGACGAAATTATACCACACATTCCATGTCTTCAAAAGGAATTTTTGTGGTGGGCACAAGCAAGTCAATTAAACAAAGGCATGTCTTTCAACAAACCTCAAGCAAGTCAAACCATTACAACAGACGCCTCAGATCATGGATGGGGGGCGCACATGGAGGGCAGATGCATGCAAGGGCAATGGGCTCCCCGGGAAATGCATCTGCACATAAATCTAAAAGAGATGTTGGCAGTGATTCATGCAATCGAGGCCTTCGGAAAATTTCTTCAGCAAGGTCATCTGCTAATAAAGACAGACAACACCACTGTTATGTGGTACATAAGCAAACAGGGAGGCACTCATTCTTACCCCCTCTGCAGACTAACAATGACTCTTTGGGAAAAGTCCCTGAAACTGAACATACAGTTGCAATCCCAGTTTGTTCCAGGCAAGGACAATGTTCTGGCGGACAGTCTAAGCAGAAACATTATGGACCCGCACGAATGGATGTTGCATCCAGACATTTTTTTACAAATAACTCATGCATGGGGAAGGCTGGACATAGATCTCTTTGCCTCACACCACAATCATCATCTGAAGAAGTTCTGCTCAAGGACACACCATCCTCAAGCCTGGAGAATGGATGCTCTCTCCTTCAGCTGGAATTCTCTAACAATCTATGCATTCCCACCTCTACCATTAATGACCAAGGTGCTACTGAAGATCAAAGCAGAACAACTGAAAGGCATTTTGATAGCTCCAGACTGGCCAAGACAGCACTGGTATCTATTACTAAGGAGCATAACTCGCACCAAGCCGTGGCCCCTGCCTCAATGGCCTCTGCTTATAACTCAGCACAATTACAGGACAGTTCATCCCAACCTACAAACATTGCAACTGACAGCTTGGAGGGTTCCATGACTTCTCCCCATATCTCTCTCTCCAAAAAAAGTTCAAGAGATCTTACTGGAAGCACGCAGGCCTTCTACCAGAAAAACTTATTCAGCCAAATGGAAGAGATTCAACATCTGGAATGCCAACAAGGGTCAGGATGCATCAGTAATGAACATCCCACAGATACTAGAATACTTGGCAGAAATGCTTCACAATGGCCTTTCATATTCTTCCATAAAAATACACGCTTCAGCAATTTCAGCAAAATACAACTGTGATCCACCTGTGTTTTCACATCCTTTGCTAAGACAGTTTCTAAGAGGGATAAAGAATATCAAACCTCCAAGAAAACCACCAGTGCCTGCATGGTACCTCAACTTTCTTGGAAAAATTAACTCTTCCTCCTTTTGAGCCAGCAGCATCTTCAGAATTGCAATTTCTCTCCTGGAAAACAGTTTTCCTGTTGGCAATTACTTCAGCAAGAAGAGTCTCGGAGATACAGGCCCTCATGGCAGTACCTCCATTTCTCATTTTCCATCAGGACAGAGTCTCTTTAAGAACCAATCCTTCATTCATGCCAAAAGTGATATCCAGGGTTTCTCTAAATCAAGCAATTCACCTGCCTACTTTCTTTCCCAATCCTCAAAATAAAGGAGAAAAGCTTCTGCACACTTTGGACATACACAGACAATTGCGCTATTACTTGGACAGAACAAAGGCCAACAGAAAGTCTGACCAACTATTTGTAGCTTACGCTGCTGGAGTACAAGGAAAGGCAATTTCCAAGCAAACAATTTCGAAATGGATTGGAAACTGCATCAGATTCTGCTACTCTTTCCATGGAAAAGGTGTGCCAGCCAATATCAGGCCACACTCCACCAGAGCTACAGCCACCTCCACAGCCTTTCTAAGAGGGGTGGCTACAAAGGACATTCTAGAAGCTAGTAAAAGGAAAAAAGGAGAAAGCACTCCAAGGTAACCGCACTTTATTGATTCACAAAAGACAGCAACAAGTAATCCAAAACGTGAGATTCAAACAAATATTAACGCTTTCCAAACATAAACAGCGTTTTCGTCCACTAGACAGTGAGACTTCATCAGACAACTGAATGTAATGAAACTAATCTTTATATAATGTAGTTTAAAATCCACTAGCCATTAGAAAACTTTGCATTTGGGCTAAGCCAATAGATGTGATGGGGCTCATTAAGAATTAAAATCCACACAAAAATAAAAAATGTTGAAATATTCATAACATTCTAGAAGCTGCTACATGGAGCTCCGTGCATACATTTTCCAAACATTACAACCTGCCTTTATATTCCAGATCCCGAGCAGGCTTTGCTTCTGCAGTCCTGCAGGGCATTTTAGCTACACCATCCTTATCTTAGATCCTACCACCCCCAGCTTGGCTATGGTATTCAACCCATATGTCAGGACTGCAGTTGTATTCTTGAAGGACATAGTACAGTTTTGTACCTACCATAAATGTAGATGTCCGATAGATATGCAACTGCAGTCAGGTTTTCCCACCCTCCTACCCCTCTGTAATTCTCTCTTTTGGGTCCACTCCCCCTTTTTCAAATTAGCTGGGGATAACATTTATGGTGTATCTGTTTATTACTGTTGTGCATGTCTGGAATTTTATCCATTCTCTAAATTTAGCCTTCCTTGGAGGGCACCTGACATCTGGGGCAAGAAACACTGAAGAAGATGGCGTCGGCTGATGCTTTTATACCCCAGCCGCTCTGACGTCGGGGAAGAGGCGACATCAGCCGACGCCGGACCCAGACTTTGGAATCCGGCCGACCGAAGGGCTGCCTGAGGCAGGATAACCCATATGTCAGGACTGCAGTTGCATATCTATCGGACATCTACATTTATGGTAGGTACAAAACTGTACTTTCTTATGAAGAACATAGTATTGCTGTGTGAGGAACTTACCTTAGTAGTAGATGTTCTACTAGTGTTGTTATTGCACTATAGTTTTTCTCCTTCATCCAAACGTGAGTGATCCTATTCTGACATCTACTGTTATGATAAGTTTCTTACACAGATGTCCATCTGCTGTTGTAGCTTGAGCTTGTTCAGTAATAAATGAAATGCTGCCAGTTTGTAAATTTGTCAACAGTGGTGGTAGATGTCAAAGGTACTACATTTACGTAAACCTGCTGGATCTGTGGCACAGAGGGGAAAAAAGCCCAGAATGTTGCTAAATATTGTACTATGTCATAGTCTGGTAGTTAAGCTGAGTGGTTTACCTCAGAAACTGAATGTCGTAATATACCCAAATTCATTGTGAATACTCCCTATGCACTATGAGGTGATGATAAGCTTGTGAAGTTTTATACATGTGTCTTCATTTGTAAATATACTGATATGAGTGCTGCCCTCTCACAATTAAAAGTAAATTACTTAAAGCAAAAAGATGGTGCAAGAACAGTCTTTCTTATAACCTGCCTTGCTGTTGACCTAGCGGTAGCTAACTTATAGAAACTGTCTTCCTGTCATAAATCCTGCTTGTGAAAGTAGGCAGTTTGACACAAGAAACTTAAAGATGAAAACAGTTCTTGTATAACGTCTTAGAACAAACTCCATTCTTTGATGAATGACTTGTGTGCCAAAAACAAAAATCCCAGATGCATTTAGTTAAAGTCCTTTGAAAAATTGACACTGGTAGTTTCTGCATATATTTGTTATGACCTTAATCCCTCCTGTGGGCAGGAGGCAAGCGACTCACTTTAATGTGGGAGCCACTATGTTCTCCATGTGTTTCAGATGGTTTCAGTAGTTGGTCCCCCACAAGATCTATTTTTCTCTCCCATGCTAACCATTTATTTGCCATACAAGTTCAAAAGGCATGGCCTAGTAGCCAGCACCAGTGACATAAAGGGATAAAGCCCGGACTACAGCATTTGATTAGCAGCTCAGGCATTTGCCGGAGCTCATATAGGGAGGATGGGCTTGCCTATACTCAAGACAAAGGGGAAATTTGGAACTGACTGGAGCTATGATTATATGGAGGAGGGGGCAGAGATTCAAGGGAATGCCCAGGGGTAGCCAAGAAGGAGGTATCCCTCATAATGGGTGCATGACAGCTTGTGCTCACATGGGGAAGACATTGGGTCCCATTGTGACATGGGTCTCTCATTTCACTACCCTGAACATGAGATGAGAGACCCATGGTGACATGGGTCTCTCATCTCATGTTCAGTATAGTGTTTAAGGCAAGACGAGTTATGCCATAATTGCCAGGATGCTGATGAGCATAAATCACCACTGAGGCTGCCTGTCGCACAGTCTTCTGGCCAACTCTTGTCCTTGTTAGGGAACACCAAGAGTAGGAGTACAAATGAGGTCTGGCCGATAGGGGGAGACTGGAGGGTTGTTAGGCTTTGAACCAAAAAGCATATAGAAGAAAAATTCAGCTTATTTCCACAGCAGCATGTCTCCCTTGAGAATAACTGTTTGTCTCACTTGTTCTTGAATTCCCACACTGCCTTTAGCTGTGTATTGCTTTCCTTAATACTATTTCCTCATTATCCAGAGCTAACTCTTCCACTCTGCAGCTGTTTGCAGGTTGGGTAGTTGGCATAGTTGACCAGTGTCTGTTCTGTCCATATGATGCAGGTTTGGTGTACATGCACCACATACTCAGTATTCACACTCCTTGTGTTATTTCATACTAGTACCAAAATGACTACCTTCATGGTAAGGCAGCAAAACTGAAAGTTTGAAGCAAGTCTGGCTTCCTGGGAAGATTATGATTAGCACAGATGTCTTCATTTCACCTATTTCCCAGTCCTTAAAGAATGTCATGAACTTAAGCAGTCAACAAAACAAACTGTGTGGCTGTGGGGATTCTCACTGAATTAGTGGCTTGGATATGTCTATTTACACACTGTTTTTGTCTGCCTATATATCTGCTGTCTGTGTACATCTTCTGGCTTGAGTGTTGCTTGCTGTGTACCTTCCAGTCATCATTTTCTAAACAAATGAATGACTAATCTAAAAAACAGGTTTGGCCAAACTATGTGGTTTTGGGGTAGTAGAATTTTCTACTGTTGAAATTTTCACAAGAGATTAACTATGTTAATTTATAAATTTCTGTTTTGCTCTGTAAGGTCTTTTATTCTACTGTGCCAGAGTTGGCTTTGACTTGCAAATGCTAAATGCTTATATTTCTGCTACAGGCTTAACTGTAACCTGAAATGTTAGCTTCTCTATATAGCTATAATCATCCATAGGGAATTTTGCTGGGCTGACAAATGAGTTCCATATGCCGCTGACTTGTAACTTAGTCCAAGGGCCCCCAGAGCTTTTGCCTTTGCTTTGCACTCATGTAATTGCATGTTACACGTAGATTACTGCATAATATCTTGTTTAAACATGGTGTTGATGGAATGCTTGTGAGGTTTTAAATAAGACTGTATGCAGCAAGGGCTTTGGGCTTGAAGTTCAAATCGCTCTCAGTGCTTCTATATGTTCTCTGAGTTTTCTGTGTGTAGTTAGTTTCTGTCTGCCATGTTTGGGAAAGCTAAATTATTGCATTCATTCATTCATTTGAATTTTTTAGCTGGGTAGTCCCACTGAGCCTATGTCCCATTTCTAAGAGAAAAGCTGACCAGATGACATCCCCACAGGCATAAAGCTGCAATCTCACTTAAGTGGGTGTGGGCTTGACCTAACAGTCTTTTTTAACATTTTTTCCTGTTTGTTCATCAGTCTTAGGAAACCAGATTTATTTCATTAACCATTAACTTAGTCTTTTCAATACCCACGTGAGCTTTGTTTGCTCTAAAAGAGCATTTATTCTGACATTTATGCATTGTATTTAGTCTAGTGTATTTGTAAAAACTTCCAACTTTGGTACATTTATTTCCTTCTTACTACAACCAATCAATCACAAAATGGTATTTCTGGCAAAAATGACCAACACCAAAAGTCTGCACTAAGCATTACATTAACTAAAATTGTAACACATCTTAATATAACCTCAATATGCTATTACAACAGTACCACAAAATTAAAGTAAAACTTGTGCCAAACCACTAAACCTCTAGAAAATAGTTCCAAAATTAATTAAAGAAAAACATGAGTCACACAGATGTGCAACCAAATGAAGACAAGACTGAGGTGTTCCTCAGAATCTCTGAACTATAAAAGAAAGCCTTCCACAGACCTCCAAGTCATAAAAACTGATGTACCCTACATAAAACCCTATTCATTAGACAGCTACCCAATAAGCATTTATTAAAATAAATCAAAAACTGTAATCTAAACTAAGAATACATATTAATGTACTTGAGGGATCTGCTCTATGTGGTAAATGAAATATGTTGCACAGCACTGCAGGATTAGGGAAACTGTTTCTTGATTATTGGCAAACCGTTCCATAAGTGCTAGATGTTTCATTTATCACATACTGCATTTCCACATAACACAGGTGTGCCTACACATATGCATACATGCACATACATGCAGCCACATGCTGTCAGGTATACACACACACACCCGTGTATGCCTTCATGTCAGCAGTTGGACTGAAGGAGTATAGTGCTCATTAAGCAAAGTATTCCTAGAAATACAGTGTTCATAGTTATTGATATATGTATCCCAATAAAACCTAGCACAGCAATACTGAAAGTCCTACTGTAGTTAGCAAAACATTAGTCATTGCAAATAGAACAGGCACTGCAGCGAGTTTAAGTATAAGACAGAGGTCAGGTAAGAAGTTCACCTCTAGCCCTTTATTTGAGGTGGTTATTAACTTGTAATGTCAGTATCCGAGGTAGTGGTGCTGCGGTAGCGTTGTCGCCTCACAGTAAGATGCTGTCTGGTTCGACTCTCAGAGCGTCTTCTGCGTGGAGACATGCGTGAATGGGCGTTCCTTCGTGAAGGTTGTGCGTCAGGGCTGGCAACTCGGAACGTAAAAATCAACTGCCAATCATTAGCGGACCGGAGTTCCGCTGTGGCAACCCCTAACCGGGAAAAGCCGAAAGTCACAACAACATTAACTTGTAATGTCAGTAGATTGGGCATTTTTTTTTTGATCCAGGAAAGGTTATCCTGGGTTAGAGAGCCAAGGAAGAAGGCAACTTCAGAAAGAATAAAGCTAGGTTTGTAGCAAACTTTTGAAATCTTGAGTATTTTTTATTTATTTATTTATTTACATTTGTTTACTCGGAAATTCCAACTGGACATGGGTCCTTTTTCAGTGGAGGCCTGGGGAGAAAAGCTCCACAGAACAATAAATGTGCGGCAGAGTGCAAGAAGAACAATTGTGCTCACTGAATGGCGCACAGCAACAGTTATTCCACTCCACAAAGGGGGAGCCACCACTGATCCTGGGAACTATCGGCCTGTTAGCCTGATGAGCCTGGTCTGTAAGACCATGGAACATATCATCATGGAATTCATAAACAAAGACATTGGTAACCTCCAAACTCTGGACCACACTCAGTTCGGGTGTGTGAAAGGCAAATCATGCCTCCTGAACCTGGTCAACTTCTTTGAGGCAGTCACCAAAGCTGTAGACGAGGGTAAGGTGGTTCACACAGCCTATCTTGACCTCGCCAAGGCTTTTGACACCATCCCCCATTCTGGAATTATAGATAAACTCACTAAACTAGGTATAAATCCTTGTCACAAGATGGTTTGCCAACTGGCTCACTGACAGTACCCACATTGTAAAAGTTGCAGACTCCAAATCTCACTTCAATCCAGTGACAAGTGGAGTACCACAGGGTTTAGTCCTGGGACCTCTCCTGTTTGGTATCTACTTTTCTGAAGTACAGGCTAACACAGAAGGCCTTTGGCTAATGAAGTTCGCAGATGACTGCAAACAAGGAGCCATAGTCGAGTCCCCAGATGATGTGGACATCCTACAGAAGGGCCTCACTGTGACAGATGCCTGGTGTCAGAGCCATGGCCTCAAGCTCAATGCCAAAAAGTGCATTGTCATCCCCTTTGGTAAAAAATCTGTGCCCATGAACTACCACATAGGCGACAGTCTACTTAACGTTGAATGTGTGCAACAGACCTTGGGATCCAGGTGGACAGTAGTCTCTCCTTTGGTAATCACATCGCCACAGTAGTCAGGAAATCCTTCTCCATGGCACACCTCATCACAAAAGGGTTCTCATCCAGGAAAAAAAAGAGGTCATTGTTCCCCTTTACTCGACACTCAGTAGACCCATTATAGAGTACAACACCCCATTTGGAATGTACCTCACAAGACATCTGCAGCAGCTGGAAAGGCCACAGAATTACCTCACAAAGGAGGATTACTGGCCTCAGACAGATGTCCTGCACTGACCGTCTCAAAAAACTCCAGCTTTACTCCGTAGCATAGGTGATCTCTGCCTAACATATAAAGCTATGTCAAACCCAGAGCTGTTGGACATGCTGCACGTAAAGAAATCCCAATCCTTCCAAGCTACACGCTCTAGGGACCTAAACCTTGTCACCACAATAAACAAGACATGCTGGAGGGATAGATTCCTGTCCCAGAGACTTCCCATACTCTGGAACAAGCTACCCATCTATGTCAAGCAAAGTTCCTCATTAGCACTCTTCAAGAAAAATCTTGATGAGTGGATGGGAAATAGGAAATACACCGGGGATCACTTCTGTGACTCAGCTCGACAGGGGCACAGGAAAATAACTTTCTTGGGTGGCATAAGCCAGGGAACCTTGTTGGCTAGGCTTACTTAGGCCCTTGGGCCAATAGGCTAATACCTACCTGTGAACCTATGAAAGGGTCAGACTGTGCACTTCTCTTCTTAAGTGTAACCCATCTGTCTGTCTTTAACATGGCACACTGTAAGAAGATAAAAAAGCAGCTTGCACTGAGGTATGGTTGTTGTATGGTAATTAAATCATTTTTTTATTCAGTCAGGTAGACAAGTGGGGACCCTTATTCCAGGTGTGGACTGTGATTCCATTTAGGACTAAGAAAATCTGTCCTAGCTGGTGTCTGTTTTCTGAAGTGAGGTAATTGGTATTTCAGTTAACTTTTTATCTGTGCTCAATTCTGAAAGTAAGATGAAAACAAGCGACTATCCAGAAAAAAAAATACTTGACATTTGGAACTTTGCCAGGTATTCCCAGATTGGATAGTTGACACATTTTGAAGAATCATCAAACATTTTAGGCGAAGCCCTAGTAGAAACATCCAATATGGATTTAAAGTTGTAATCATGTCATCAGGACCGGAGTCTATGAAGCTGCTTTAAGTCTTTCCAGATGGATTCCTGATCATCAGACAACCTGCCTTTTTTGGTCTGCAAATTGCTTGTAGCATTGGCACTAACAGATTTCTTTTAGCTGTGTTTATGCTCCCTGACATATCAACTTCTTCAGCTTAGTATGGCAGAAATACATTTCGGTGAGCTTTCGCCTTCCAGTTAGTATTGTGGAAACCTAGAACTGTGAGATATCATTTTAAATCCATCCTTATTAATTTTCCCTTCCATGTTAAAGTACTTTTCAAACCAAATAAGCTTATCAGGTTAAATATCCAGGAAAGGAGCGGTTGTACATTAGCAGATGTACACCTGTGGATTTGTCCTAAAAGCTGGTACATCAGAAAAACAGTAGGGAATGTTTTCCACTTTTAATGTTAACAGTCAAGTTTATAGTTTTGTCAAGGGGATATTCAGATATTGGACAACCTTTGACCTTTAATATTTTATGAATGACTGGGTAAGTGTGCCTGCGATGTGCATTTACTTGTATTATAAGGTTAGGGACTATAGTAATTGTCATTCTCAAACTCTGTACAGGAAAAATTAAAATGCAAAGACCCTTTACATGTCTGCTGTTCTATAGAAGGGTGATAAAAAAGGGGAAAATTGACTAAAGCTTCTACATTCTTTATTTACTGTTTCTGCATTTTAATAGTGGAGGTCTCTATAGGTTGGCATGTTATACATCTACAGAAAGTGGCTGAGGAATGTTGCACCTTTTCTTATCCCCTCCCTTGTCTTTCTTGGAAATAAAATTAAAAGATGATTGTTCCTGTCATTAGGCATGGGATCATCCCAGATCTGGGAATAAATAAGCATTTTGAAAGAAGAAGCAAAAATCTTCATTATAAGGAGAACAACGCACAAATTCTGAAGTGGTGTTGTAGTGGGAGATGCCAAAAGTGCACTCTTTGAACTATAGCATTGATGCATAGTTTGTAAATGTATAAAACAGAATGATTTGATCTGAAAAAAGAAACAGCAGTCAAAAGACTAAATTATAAAACACATCACAATGTTGATTTTCATTTAGGATTTCAGAATTTTTTATTTTTATAGTTATAAACATTTGTTTTGTGTTGTCTTGTCTTTGTTATTGTGGCCATGCCTGCTTTTGTGATAGTGACAAGTTTTCTGAAGCACAAGTTTCAATGACTATGTTTTGGAAAAGCCAATTTGCTTTTCCAAAACTACAAACAGTGGAGAATTTTTTTCCAAAACCCAAATATTTACATATTTTCTGTTGTACTTTTATACTTAAGCAGGATGTGGTGGGGCTTGCCTTTTCTTAAAAGAAGATTTTTGAGGTTTTGACACTTCATGATCCTTTAAAAGCAGCTGTGTGTATTTCATTTTTTGCATCTTTGTGTCAGATTCTGCTTGTCAAGTGAAAGTTTTGAAACAGCAATACATAATCATCGGCCCCCTTTTTCCCATTTTCTACATGGGGTCGGGGTGTCGTGTTACCGACTCTGTCAAATCAGTGCCACATGCCTGCTTTCTTCGCCACTCATGCCTGACTGTCACAGATCTTCTCTTGCACAACCCTTAAACCTCTTTTCTGGATGTCCTCATGTCCACTTACCTTCTTCCTAGCTGACCTAAATCTTCTTCATCAGATTGTCTTCTGCTTTTCTGCATGTGTCCAAATCACCATAATCGGTTCTCTTTGATGTTTTCTGCAATTGGAGCTACTTTGGCATCTGTCCTCATTTTTTCGTTTGTCCCACAAAGGGCATCCTACTGCCCTTCTCAGGCACTTCATTTCCATCACCTCCAGCTTCCACATCTGCTCTGCCTTTACCTCCCAGGTTTCTGTACCATACAGTAGTACTGGTCCCACCACTGTCTTGTACACCTTACATTTCAGCTTCTTTAGCATTCTTCTGTCATAGACTGTACCTGAGACTCTGTGACAGCTGGCTGCAGCCCCTCTGATTCTAGCTTTGACTTCTTCATTCAGGCTTCCCATCCCCTCAACCATGCCCGCCCAGATACGTAAAGCTATTAAACTGTTCCACTATCTTCCTTTCTTAATTTTCATCTTCTTCTGATTTCCCCAATATACTGCCATTACCACTATTTTATCTGTATTTAGTTTCATCCCATGTGCCTTCAGTTTTGCATTCCATTCCTCTATCTTTTGTTGAAGCTCTTGCTCGGAGTCTGCCTGCAATCCCACATCGGTTGTGTACAGCAACTTTGTTGATGTCTCCTCCGACCTATTTGCTAATTTAGTCCATCACCAGTATGACCATCAGTGGGCTCATAGCTGAATCCTGGTGTATGGTCACTTCCACTGGGAACCCCTCTGAGAGACCAAACACTGTTGGTACTTGAGTCATTGGGTCCTTGTACATAGCCTGCACTAATTCTACCAATGTTTCTGGGACTTCTAACCACTACAGTACTGTCCAAATCAGCTTTCTTGGGACCTTGTCATATGCTTTCTTCAAGTCTAGGAATGCCCAGTTGGACACTCTCCTCATCTCTAGCTTCTTCCCAATTATTTGCCTCACTGCAAATATTGTGTCAGTTGTGCTGCATCCTTATATGAAACCGAACTGCTCATCTCCCATCTTGCATTCTGCTACTATGCATATCTGTGTTATCAATCACCCTCTCCAGAACTTTCATGCAGTGTGACAGGAGTTTGATGCTTGAGGATGTCCCCTTTGTTCTTGTACACTGCCACAATTATGCTTATTCTCCAGTCATCTGGGGTATGCCTCTCTCTCCACACTGCTGTGAGTCCCATCAGGAGCCATTTCTCCCCATCTCACCCAGCGTCTTTATCATGTCTGCTGTGGCGTTATCTGTGCCTGCTGGTTTCCCTGACTTCATTTTCCTTGGTGCTGTTCTTACTTCTTCTAGGGTGGCCTTCTCGTCTTCTCTTATTATAGGCCATTTCTGGGACAATACATTTTCTGCTGGGTTTTCTTCATTCAGAGGTTGTTAGAAATACTCCTTCCATCTGCCTTTGATGTCCTGTGGACTGGTGAGCAGGTTGCTGCTGGCATCCCTTATGAAGGGTGTCTTGTCTTCTTTAGCTTTCTGTCTTTGCCTTGCTACTTGGAATAGTTTCTTTGGGTCACTTTCTAGAAGCTGGTAGAGCGCCTCCGATGCCCTGTTCTTTGCTGTTAACAACTCCTTTCTTAGCTTCTGTGTTAGCCAACCAGTATTCCTTCCTAGCTTGGTCAGTCTTTTCTATCTCCCACTTTTTCCTGCACTCCTTCTTTCTTTTAATGACTTCCTGGACTTCTGCATTCCACCACCAGCTTTCCTTACATACCTTATTTCCAAACCTGGCTTGGGCACATATCAGTTCTGTAGTCCTAACATATTCTGTTTTAAAGCGCTGCCATTCTTCTTCAACTCCACCTATTTCCTCTACCTCTTGGGGTGCTGCAACCCTAAGTAATTCCTTGAACTGTTGATTCTACCCTGGTGCCCTTTCCTTACTAGGAGGAAGTCTACCTGAGTTGCATCTTGGCCACTCTTGTATGTAATCTAGTGACTGTCTCTCTCTTAACCATGTGGTGGCTACTATCAAGGCTTTCTGCAAGACAGAAGTCTAGAATGGCCTCTCCTCCTTTATTCTACCCAAGCAGTCCTCATATCCTGTTCTGTCTGTCCTAAAATGTACATTCAAGTCACCCATTATCAACACCAATTTATGTTGCCCTCCTTTATCTAGTAGGTCCTGTGACTGCTGTCTGAATGCACTGAATGAGGGTGTGAGGTTGGCGTAATGGTTAACATGCTTACCTTACAGATACAAGATGCAGGGTTTGATTCTCACATGGGCTAATCGGCTAGGCTTAAAATGACCCACAAGGGCAGTTGGCTTAGTACTAACTTATGAACTTGCGAACTTTACTTCACTATCACAACCCTGCTGTGGGGCATAGGCTGAGATTATAAATATTGCCCTATCATTACACTGGAGTCCGATTGCCATGAGTCTGTCACTAATTCTGATGATAGCCCTCATGGTCTTATGAAGCCTCTCTCACCACAATTACCACACCATTTCTAGCCAGTCCTCCTCCTGAGTAGTAGACACTGGATACCAAGCCAATTGGCTTCACTGTGCTGCCCTTCCATCTTGTCTCTTTGATACGTAGGATGCCCAACCTCCTCCGTATCATCATGTCATCCACTTCCAAGGTGCACCACATCAGTGAACCTACATTAAGTGTAGCAGTGCTCAATTTATGTTTGGCAGGTATATTGGTTTTACATCCAGCTTTCGCTCAACAAAGCTATCTCAGGTAACCCAGGCTGGGCAAGTAGCTTATTGACTGAGGGCTGCTGAGCTTTATGGGAGGCACACATTAGCCAATAGGAGTACATAACTCCTCTTACTGTTAGCATGGGCCCCTGGTATAGGTCAGAGTAGGCCGGGTCCTCAACCCACTTCCCACCGGTAACTACCCATGCCCATTTTGGCGACATTAGTCAACATGACCGAATCACCTAGAGTCATATTTTTCACTGTTGAGTGTAAAATACACCTTCCTTTAATTCAAAGTCATATTTTACACTACTGGCATTAAATCTTTTATTGCATCTTTGATGTATTTTCTAAGAATTTTGTCTTCCACTAAGATTATTTGGTCTAATGTTTGCCAGGTGAAGAGTGATTTTTCTAAGCTTTACTGCAACATGTTACTTTTTGCACAAGGTAGTACTCACATTCTGGTGAAGCTAAAAAGACAAATTAAAAAAAAATCATTATTGGAATTTTTTGTGATATAAAGCAGGATTGGTAGTTAATGTCTTTTATAATGCCAATGTTTGCAGTTGTATACTCAAAACTTTTCATCAACTGATCTTGAAAATAATTTTCTGTCAGTGTCTTGAAAGAAATAATTTCTTTATACTACTCCTCTCATGTAGCCAAAGACATTATGGCTGAGTAAAAGATGAACACCTGTGGGAATTGTGTATGTTTTTAAAGTAATGGTTTGTTCCCTATATATTATTGGGGTGTTTTTGTATTTTTTTAATGAAGTGGCTTGTTCCTTTTTATTAGGGTGGATTGAGGCAGTGAGTTGATCTTAACGTGACCCAACATAGCATGTATCCATGCTTTCCGTATCTGCATGTCATGTTGCTCCAGGCAGTTTAACAGATGAGTCCCTATGCTTTGCAGTGCTGTCTCACATTGGGCTTATTAAATTAGTCTTATCAGCTGCCTTCCATCTGACAGGAAATGGGCAAGTGGAGACAGCCACATGCCTTGAGGAAATTCAGAATACTGAGCCGTTTTTTTCTTCTGCTCACACCAGTGCTTTGAGCTACAATAGAAGGTTTGTTTTCACATACGAAAGAAGTTGATGTCATACAAGGAGTATTGGATAACCCCCCCCCCCCCCAAAGGCAGTACAGTCATATGAGTCAGAAGCTGCCTAATTGGATATGGTTATTATGAAACCACAAAAGTCTACAAGGGTGACTAAGGCTATCTTGTTCAGCACATTTTCACAGACAGGCCTAAAAATTATTCCATCTTTTAAGTACGTTAACCCTTCCATGCTTACTACTTAATTTACCAGGCACATATCAAAGCCTTTTATAAACAGTAGTGTCTTCATCTGAGGCACCAGAAGTGTAATTGTTTATAATCGCACCCTCAGGTGGTAAACTAGTACGCAGATGTACCACTCGCTGGAGTCAGGAACAAAACTTATTTCTGATTTGTTACTTTGAATTCAACACATTGTTGAGATTAGAGAACTGTTAGCTTATTGTTATATAGTATTGTTCCAGTTTGCCACAGATGAAGTACTTCAGGATCAGAAGGTTTTATTTAGACATTTATATATTTATGTCTAGCCTGAGTTTGGCAGTAGTCAATTTCCTCTGTCATGTGTTTATTTAGGTTTGTTACTCAGTTAATTGTGTTGAACTTTCTCTCAGATAGTCCTAGAAGAAGTATGTCAACAGTATTGTGCAAAGTACCACTAGTGCAGATGTCAAACATTCATAAGCACCTAGTTTGGGGTTTAAAATTTACCACAAAATTGATAGCTTGGAAGTAAGCTACATCTAGATTGTAATGTACATTTACAGTAGTCTTAAGGATCATTAAAGACATAACACAAAACCCTTGGGTGTCATTCTTTGCATTACAGTAACGAACCAGAAAGTTCAAAGTGAATATCAGTGTAAGATCCTTTGTACATTCTGCACAGTATACTAAAAAGCAACATTTCTTGTCTGCTACTGTTTACCCGGTGTTATATTTTATGAAGAGTTGAAGTCAGCTCATACCAAACTACTGCATTTTTGAACAGTTTAATACAGTTTTATAATAAAACATAGCGGTTAGTGTTGACACCTCACAGCAAGAGGTTCTCCGGTTCATTTCTTGGCTGGGGTGCCTTCTGTGCAGAGCCTGCATGTCCTCCCTGCGGTTACAAGGGTTTCCTTCTGGTGCGCTGGTTTCCTTCCACATTCCAAAGACATGGAGTAGGTGGACTGGACACTCTAAATTGGCCGTAGGAGCAAATGTGTGCGCGAGTGAGTGGTATGCATGAATTACTGGGTCAAGGCTAGCTACACGGTGGTGTAAACCTTGGCTCGAGGTGATTGTCACTGTTGAAAGTGACACCCCGACCCCATGTGCAAAATGGGAAAAGGGTTTGAGGATGGATAAATTATTCCACACTGTATATGACTCCACAGTGCAGACAGAATTGCATTGTGTACAGACTGTAGCAGGAACATACATTGTTTCCATAAACTTTGACTTGCCATTTATTTAGATGTTGTATACCCCTAAAAATCATCCCTAGAAAGGGGTGCACAGCTGGAAGGAGCTCAGATGAAGTAGTACTTTAAACTCAGTTTAAGATATACTTTTACTGTTTTAACCATTTCGGCTTAAATTACATGATAGAAATAAAAATAAGGTAGTGTGCATCGCATCTCTTAAGGTTTGTCAGAATGTTATTAGGTACAACATTTCTGACCATATGTTACTTCTCAGTCCCACTCCCACAGAATTGCTGTACGTCCAGTCTTTATGAAATTCTGAGGTTTGTTGATTCCAAAAACTTTGTTACGAGTTATGAAAGTCATCTTCCCAGACTGAACACCATCAGATGATTTCAGCTCATAGGCAGAGTAGGGAGATGAACTTTCCTTAGAGATACAGCCAAGCATCAGGTTGTTTAACTTTCAACAGACTCCTTTCCCAGACAAATAATGCAGAGAAAGATTTTATCAGATCCTTTGACTTAATTGCAAAAATAATGGAGAAATGTATTCATCATCAGCTGATGCACCATTTAACTCAATACAATTTACTAGCTAAATGCCAGCATGGCTTTAGGCCATTTCATAGTACTACCACCGCTCTCTTATCATTTACCGAGTGTATCAATAAAAAACGCAATAGTAGTATCCTAACATCTGCTCTCTTCTTAGACCTGTCAAAAGCCTTTGACATGGTAAACCACCATCTGCTCCTAAAAACCCTTGAATCTCTCTCACTTGATACCAATGCGGTTCAATGGTTTACCTCCTACCTTAGTTACAGGCAACAGGCTGTTCTCTGGGATAACACACTTTCATCTCTTCTGCCAGTCACTCTTGGAGTACCACAAGGTTCCATCCTAGGTCCCCTCCTTTTCTCTTTATTCATAAATGACTTACATGTAGCAATACCTCAAGCCACATGCATTCAATATGCAGACGACTCAACTCTCATCTGCTCTGCCAATACCTCCTCTGACCTACAAACCCTAACACAGAACATATTTACCATAGTTGAGGCATGGTTCTTGAAACGCTGCCTACTTTTAAATGCCAACAAAACCAAACTCCTGCTTTTCAGACCTAATAGGAAGTCCCCCCTCACTGACTTCTCTATTACCTCTAATAATGGCACACACATAGTCCCTGACTCTACCACTAAACTCTTAGGTATTACAATTGACAATAACCTCACTTTTGAAAACCACATTAATAACACTATCAAAACTATAAATAGAAAACTTGGCTCCTTATTTAGAATTAAAAACTTTCTATCTTCACAGGCTAAAATTACACTCGCTCAATCTCATCTTATTTCCACTCTTCTTTATGCCTCTCCCATATACACTAACTTAAAGAAAAAAACCTTACTAAACTAGCAAATGCATACAATAGCATTGCTAGATTTGCTACTGGAAATCCATTTAGAACTCACCACTGTCTTAATCTATTACAACTAAACTGGTTAGAATTGAACAATACCCTACTAGTCTCCCAACTTACCTTTATACACAGGTTATTTTACCGACCTGAAAATACCCCCATACTTTCAGATCTTATAACTCCCTATTCTAATCTAAATTCACTGCGCTCCTCTAATAAACCTCTTGTGAAGCTAACTAAGTCCAACAACAGTGCAGGCGATTCACTTTTTTCTAACACCATAGGTAAACACTGGAACTCACTACCTACCACTCTAAGTACTATAACATCACCTTTCCTCTTTAAACAAAAACTCAAACAACACCTAAAGACTCTCTGGCTATGCCCATGCATCAATCCTGACTAATCTTATGACTCTCTCCCATCTGAAAAACTAGCTCCAAATACCTTTGTTAGTCTCTGTTTCATGTTAATTAAAAATTCCAGTTGGTTACATTTTTTCTTTTGCTTATATATATTTCTCTCTTTGAATATCCTACTAAGTTTAACTCCCCTACTCCTATACTGTAAATAGAAGTAATATGTCCTCTCTAGCATAAACTTTCTCGTATATTTTTTTTGTTTCACCTTAATTCTGTATGTACTTTATTTTACTAATCACTGTATTTTTTTTGCTTTTTTTACTGAATTACTTGTTGTACTAACCCAAATGTGGAGCTTTTCTCCCCGGGCCTCTGCTGAAAATGGAAATATATCCAGTTGGACTAGCCCGGTAAACAAATGTAAAATAAAAAATAAATAAAATAAATAAATAAAATAATTACCCACACTGAATAAATAAACACAAACAGTCACACATCTAGCTTCCATTCTTCTATCTTCAGGGTTTTCTTACAGTTCTTCCACACCATCTGTAAAACGTGTTAGCCACACGTTCTTTGTCCTTGTCATAGCTCTCATAGATTCATAGGTGTTTACTAGGCTAATGACCACAGGGGTCTTTTTAAGCCTAGCCATGCATCCCATATCTCTGACCATTTCTGTTGCCCTTGATAAGTGTAAGCATGGGCCTGGGAGATGAACCATTTACAGGTTACCTGTGTCCATTAGAGACATAGGTGCCAAACCAGGGATGAATTTCCAGTTTCCCATCCAGTTGTCAAAGTTGCACTTGAATTGGGTTAGGGAGAAACTCCGCTTCACATGGATGAGGAGCCTGTTCCATAAACGGAGTAGTCAATGGGATACATACCTATCTCTCCAGCAGGTCCTATTTATATCACAGGCAAGTTTCAAGTCTTTAGAACGGGTAATTCTGGTGCTGTTTGTTTTGTGGCTTTGCAGGAGGTCCATCAGAGTGGGGACTGACAATGCCCTGTATGCCAGGTGTAGATCTCCCCTCAAAAAGCCTGTAGGAGACCGAATACAGGGGTAGGGCCTTGAGGTGGTCTGCATAGGACATTTTACTTATGCGCTGTATTCTTTTAGTGAGGAACCTCTGTGGGTGTTCCAGCTGTTGGAGATGCCTGTTTAGGTACATACCAAAGGGGCATTGTACTCAATGAATACTGAATACAGTGGAACAATGACTTCCTTGGACTTAGATGCCATACCTTTGTTTATCAGTTGCACAACATAGAATGATTTCCTCACCACTGTAGACACATGATGGTCAAAGGCTAAATTATTATCTATGTGTGTTCCTAAGTCCCTGTGACTACTGGGTCAACTCTAAGGGGTGTTTTGTTAGTATGATAGTTACCAGGGGTGAATGACTTCCCAAAGGATACTATTATGCATTTCTTGGCATTTAGTTGTAGTCCATGGCTGTGACAGCAGTTATTGATCTGTGTCAGACTCTCCTGGAGAACATTTGTGCCAGTGTGCGATTCGATGATGGCTCCTAATTTGCAATCATCTGCAAATTTAGTCAGCCAGAGACCACTGGCTTTGGTCTTGACTTCTGAGAAGTAAATGCTAAAAAGGAGTTGTCCAAGGACTGATCCCTGTGGGGACTCCACTTGTGACTGGCCTGTTTGTAGAGGTGGACTCCCCAATTCTAACTTCCTGGGTCCTGTCTGTGAGCCAGTTGGCTGTCCACTGGGTGACATATGGGTTTGTACCTAACCTCTTGAGTTTGTGTCAAATGCCTTAGCCAGGTCAATGTAGACAGTGTGAATGATTTTGCCATCATCCATTAGTGACCTTCTCAAAGAAGCCGACCGGGTTGAGTAGGCATGATCTGCCCTTGACCAAGCCAAACTGGGTTGGGTCCAGTGTCTGGAGGTTTACTATATCTCTGTTGATCATCTCCATGATAATTCTTTCCATGGCGTTACATATAAGACTAGTGAGACTTATGGGTCTGTAGTTTCCAGGGTCTGTAGATGGCTCACCTTTGTCCAGAGTGATGACTGTTGCCTTTCTCCATTCATGAGGCATGAAGCCTGTTTGGAGGCTACAGTTAAATAGTAATTCCATAGGCCCTGATAGGTTGTGTTTCATGCTATTTAGAAGGCATCCCGGGATATTGTCTGGGCTCATTGATGCAGTGTTCTTGGTCTTAGATAGAGCATTAAGGACCTGTTCCCTAGTGATAGTAGAGGGAGTTGTATTTGATGATATTTCCTGAGGGAAGGTTGAGGGGGGAGAGAGGGGTAAAGTTGGAGCTTAATTTATCAGCCAGGAGATTTGCTGCTATATCTTCTGGCTTAGTAAAGGTGGCTCCATTTACAATGAGCTCTGCACACAGTTGTGTATTGCCTTTCATGCTGCGGACATAGCCAAAGAAAGCTTTGTGGTTGTCCTTGGCCTGGGAGACCAAACTTACCTCAAATTTGGCTTTGATAGATTTTATTTGTCCTCTGAGTTGATTTTTTAGTTTAATGAGAATGCTTTTATCCTGCTAGGTGCTGCACCTCCTAATTTTTGCCATGGTTTTCTTCCTCCTGTTGTACAGCCTGTTGATTTTGTGATTCCACAAGTGTGGCTTGTTCTTTGAGTTAGTTCTGTACTTCTTCCTGGTGGGTACAGCTAACTCTGTGCAGCTATTAACACACTTGTTCTGGGTTTCTGTGAACAGTTCTGTGTAGGCAGCAGTGTTCTCATTGTTTATGGGGGCTTGAAATGTTGCCAGGTTCTTATTTAATAGCAGGAGATTAGCCTTAGAATAGTTTCTGAATATTCCAGGTTTAGCTCGGGGCCCAGGTTTTATTTTTGCTTCAAAGGAGACCATTTTGTGGTCTGACCTTACCAGGGAAGGCATTAAGTAGGTGGTGCGCAGCAGTCTCTCATATTAGTGAGGACCAGATCCAGTATGGTTGCACCCCTGGTTGGTGTATTGACTATGTGGTCCAGGGAGTTTGTGTAAGAGTTTGAAGACATTTGCCTTCCTTTAATAGGACAGATGATACTATACAATTGTTTTCATGTTCTTCCTTCATCTTTCACAGAGAGTTCTGCAGCTCCATGCAAGTCTTACCTGTTACTTTTCCAAAGCTCTGATCTGACTTTTCATTAGCGACTCAGACCATACCTCCCAACCATCCCGAAATACTCACTTTTTACCAAGTTTTGGGGTTGAAATAATGGGATGCCACGATTCCTGAGTGGCACCCCTTCATTTCTGATTTTTTCTTTTCAGTTTTTTGCTTTTGTCTTTTGAGCTGAAGTCATCTCGTGCGCAATGATGTCAGCTCCATTAGCCTGTCGGAATTAAGAATTGAGAACAGGGCATGCATTTCCGGCTCACTGTTTGATTTGGTTCTGCGAGCAGGAAGGAAACTATATGCTCCTGCTATCTTATTTATGTGAACAGAGTTAGAAGATGCTAGTATTTATGAACTGATATGGATCTGCGAGCGAGAAGGAAACTATATGCATTTCTGCTACTTGGGAGATTTATGGGAATTAGGAGTGTGTGTGTGTGTGTGTGTGTGTGTGTGTGTGTGTGTGTGTGTGTGTGTGTGTGTGTGTGTGTGTGTGTGTGTGTGCAAATGCCCTCAGGTGAATACACCTGGTGGCTAGAGGTACTCAGGCTCAAACCCTGTACCTTGGGTACAAGGTAAAAAGAGTCTAAAGACCATAGCCACCACCACCACTTGTTAATTTATGCCTCATGCTTTTGTTCTGTTCCTCATTAAATCTGGGTTTTTTTTAGGATTTTTGTGGCAAATCACTGAAGGATTGAATTCACTAAATAAAGACATGCATTTGAATTTCAGACTTCATATTCTTCAGAAAATAAATGGTAACATAAAACATTTTATTCTAGCAATTTCCTAAGTTTATAAGATCAGTGTTTGAAATGTGTCCCTATTTTGGGACTGTATTTCCCCCATTATTGACTTTGTCTAGGTTTTTTGTGCTAAGAGGTTGAGAGCTATGGTTAGATGAGAACTGAATTCAGTAAATGATAGCAATTTAAGTTTCAGTTTTCCTATCTTTCAGGAAACTGCTGATTTGGCATAGTGGTATGTTGCTCTGACTGTAGTGCACAGGGTCCTAGGTTCAAAACTTGGCAGTGAAATCCATGGTGGTAACACAGCATTTTATTCTAGCAACTTTCAATAATTATACAAGCAATGTTTAAAATGTGTCCCTGGTTTTTGCCCACCCCCCCCCAAAAAAAAACTGAAATTGAAAAGAAATGTGAGAAGCTGCGCAAGATGCCTATTGTTTACACTACTGTCATTCTATTTTTATATAAGTGTATAATATATATGTGTATGTGCGTGTGTGTATATATATATATATATATATATATATATATATATATATATATATATATATGTGTGTGTGTGTGTGTGTGTGTCAGTAGAGTGACTTTTATGATGAAAATGTTCTGAATTGGGCAGTTTTGTCATTATTGTTTCATGCATTTTGTTTCATTGCCTACTGGAAAATAATTTAAAATACACTCTAACTTAAGTCTAACAAGTGTGCTGTATTATTATACAAGGAATATAATTTAATAGTCAGGAAGGTGTATGAAAGAATGGATGTATGTTTCTTGTTTTGTGTGCAAGGGGCCTATGATTTGAAAATATCCCAAAGGTAATCTTTATCCACCACTGGCCAGATGCATTTTCTTTGAATGTGGTGTGGGTTTCAGTGCTGTTTCAATGAATGTGAGTTTCAAGGGCAGAGAAGTTTTAATGCCAAGTCTATTTTCATTGTGAGACAGTATTGCTTTGTTTAGCAGATATCTATTAGTGTTTGTGCATTGTGCTATAAAATGTAAAAATAAAATCCAAATAATCATTGTAGAAGTAAAGCAGTATGCATGCACACATTGATGTTTTTGGTAAATGGGGCGAAATAGCCAGGTGATGGGGCACTGGAATGGCTGCAGGGGAACTCTGGTGCCATATTTTGGTTGCCTGTTCTTCAGTTTGCATTTGAAAGTTGGTATCCCGCAATTCCATTGGTGTGGATGGAGCTAATTAATTGTGTATGCAAATTTTACATTAATCAGCGTACAGATTTGTACCTATTTTTCATGGGCCTTGTACAGATTTTTGATATTTCCAGGTTGAGAGGTATGACTCGGACACCATTCCAGCACTGAGTGTGATAAAGTTCTTTAGAGATCAGTGCTGTAACCCCAGAAAATAAATACAAATAAGTAAATAGGGCAATAAGCAGTGGTTTCAAAATATGTTATTTTTATTATTAAACAGTTACAACTGTATAATAAACAACACAAATTAAGATGCATTTCTTGCAAAAAATGCTTTTGTTTAGGAGAATTGACCCCACATTATACTTGCATGTTTTGCGGAATTGCAGGTTAGAACATTATTGAATGACTTTAGTTATTCATAATACAAACAGCACCATTTAGTAACGGTTGCAATAGTGATCGATGAAGATTCACACAGCCACCAGACCATGAAAAACAGTAAGCCAGTCAACACATTTTGTTTCAACTGCCATGGCAGTTGCTTTAAACTGCACATTTTTGACAAGTATTTTCAGAATTTTGCCATTTTTGTCTGACATCAATTTTTCAGGCGCGTCTTGAGTAATGTATATTACAATATAGTTGAGTAATGCAGATTACTTTGCCTGGTCACTTAAATACAAAAACATAAGAAGTGTAATCATTCCAGTTACCCCTCACAAGAGAGGTCCTACCATAGACCCTAGCAACTATAGAGCTACCCATCCTCACCATCTTTGTAAAGTAATTGAATGCATTGTCATGGACTTCATAAAAAGAGTCATAGAGAACCAATAATCCTTGGATCCTAAGTAATTTGGATTTATAATAGATGGTAAACATGGTTCACTTCTTTTTTTAAGAGTCTCAGAAACATTAGATGGGAGTAACTCCATGCACACAGCTTATACCATTTAACTAAGGTTTTTAACACACACTGCCTTCATTGGCAAACTGACCAAAGCCAGTATAAATGCCTGTGTAAGCTACTGGGTTGGCATCTGGATCACTGACAGACATCACTCTAGTAGAGTTAATGACACAATGTCTTCCAGGAGACTTGTCACTAGTGGTGTACTCCTTGGCTGTATTTTGGGACCACTACTATTTGGTATTTGTCTTTGATGTCAGTCTGACATTAAAGGCCTCTGGCTGATTAAGTCCACAGATAACTGCAAGCTTAGAGCAGTTATCAGCTCCCCTGAAGACATTTGGATCCCCTAAGAGGGCATAAATTCGATAAACTTATGATGTCAGGATCATGGCCTAAAGCTGAACACCAAAATATGAAGCACCTTACAGTTTGGAAAACAAGAACTCTTGCATACTTACCACATAAATGAACCTCACCTTAAAATGGGACATTGTCATTAGAAGCCTAGGCATCTTTGTGGATAATAAACTTTTTCTGACCGCCATGTATCTTCTGCCATTAGGAAGGCCTTCTACCTTGCACAACTGATTACCACAGGCATTTTTTTCTCTTCATCAAAATAGGTCATCATTCCCTTCTATTTGTCCCTCATTGGGTCCATACTAGAATACAGTACTCCATTTGGTATGTTCTTGTCCAGACTCCTAACCCAACATGAAAAACATCATCAGTTTCTCACTGACCAAAACTTAGGTATGAGCTTCTTGTGTTACTCAAAGTACCTAAAAGTCTTAACTCTCTTCTCTGACTCCAACAGACTCCTATGACTGATCTCTCTGATGGCCCTGTAAAGCTAAATAAACACATAACAGAGGAACTTGACTATTTCTTTGATTTTCTACATATCCACAAAACTAGTACTAAACACAAAATATCAAGGGACCTAAATCTATACTTCAACAAAAATAAGACTTGCTGGTGTTACAGATATTGCTGACAAAGAAGTCCCAACCTCTGGAACAAGGTTCTGCTTTTTGTTATAGCAAAGCACATCTTTCACTATCTTTAACTCTAATTTAGACAAATGAATGGCAAACCACAAATTTACCCCAGGCCTAGCCCTTTTGTAATTTATTAACAGGGAGGGTATTTATTTGGGTGTGCCAGTGAGTTTGCAATGGCTAAACTTCAGAAGGCTTCGCCGGTCTATAACCTAGTAGCAAACTGTTGACATAAGTGTAACAAATATGGGGCTGTGACTGCTTTCTGGGGTTCTTTAAAATAAACCATTTACTTCAAAACACAGGGGTTCACTTTATTTGTCCAGTTCTAATTTGTTTGGACCTGGATGGGTTTGAACAGCAAAGGAAACAAATGCAGAACAACAATGCTGTGCAAGCACTTCTGCACCCCAAAACAAACTGTCACCAAGTCCCAAATCACCCCCAAATATTTACCAGCATGCGTTGTGTCCCCCAAGCACCCCCGGCTTTTATTTTTCTCTGAACAAACATAAAAATTAAAACAACAAAGAACAAACAAAAAAGGCCTGCCCACAGCATCTGCAGCAGAGCTGGTGATGGCGATGAGATACTTTAACAGAAGTGGCCAATTCTGTATTTATCATTAGGCGTTCTCTACTAAAGTGTTCTGTACAAGATGACTAGTCTGAGTTTGTGTATGTAAAGATGCAGCTTCCTGCTATTCCACTGTGGGTATGTGTGCCTGACATAGAGGAAAAGATGGGATGGGTATTTACCTACTGTGGTTTAAATAACCTGCATGAGACATAGTTGTGTACAACTGCAAGACCATTGTTAACTGATATATTGCACCTTCACTGAGCTGAACCTGAACATAAAAATCAGCAGTCAGCCCGTGTGTTACGGAATACAGTACCAGTAAGCATTTTTTCACAGCTATCATGCTTTATTCTCTCTGTGCACCACAATATGCATTTCCTTCTTATAGTGTGTACAGTGTGTGTCGTGATTAGCGTTGTCGCCTCACAGCAAGAGGTTCTCCCGTTCAATTCTCAGCTGGAGCGCCTTCTGTGTGGAGTCTGCATGTCCTCTCCATGGTCGAGTGATGCTAAAGACATGCAGGTAGGTGCAAGCATGAATGGGCGTGCCTTCTTTGAAGGTTGGGCGTTGGGCTGGCAACTCGGCACCGTAAAAATCCACTGCCAATCATGAGCGGACCGGAGTTCCGCTGTGGCGACCCCTAACCAAGAAAATCCAAAAGACTTTTTAGTGTGTACAGTGTGTGAGTGATTTAAGTAGTACTAGGACAAAGAGTTCTATAAAATGAAGCAGAGAAGGAGGTATAAGTTGTATAGAAATACTTCTAAATCCTACTGTTGATTAGATAAGATGCATCAGGCTGGTTGAAACAATCTTAAGTGTTACAGTTTCCGTTTCCCCTTGTAATTGCAGAACTGAATTGCTGAATATTTGATCCCTATGATGTCATGAAGTGCCCTATTTATTGAACTTGTGTACAAGGGTCCATGTGAAATAAACCCAAACAGACATTTTTTTAATAGCTGTCTGCTCCATCATGTCAACATGTCAAATGATTTTAGAAATGGTGAGCATTTTTAACTGCAGTAATGTTCTGTAACAAACAGTAGTTTAAAAGCTTACCATATGGTTAGTGTCAACATTTTGTGACTGTTACCTAGAAGAAGTACAGTATTTGGGTTTCAAGTCTTGCATGATGGAGTTCATCTTGTCACTGAAGATATGGAACTTCAGGAGAGAGCTTCATATATTTAATTTATTCTTTGTTTTTGTTGACTTGTTATATCCTTCTATGCCAGGGGCTCTTCATTAAATGATTAAATAGCTGTTTGCTGTAATTACAGGGAGAAGTTTTTTCAAGACACTAACTCCACTGATGTAGCAGTACAAGTCCATCGTAATTCTGGATGAGTGTCTTGGCAGATGAAGAGAATGCCGGACAGAGGATTGTTTTACTGATCATACCAGGCAGTGTCTAATGTTTTAGAATTTGATTTAGCTTAGCAGGAAATATTGTAATTAAGGATATACTGATTTTTGTGTATCTTTATTGAAATGGACTGAGTGTTACCAGAAACTGGTAATAACATGGAGGTAAATGAAGAAGACCAAGTTTTAAATTCATTGATACAACTTCTGAACAAAATAAGGAATTTTCACACAATCAAAACCATGAAACTGATAACTATAAACTCTTAATTCCATGAAACTAATGGATACTGCTGAAGGTGTAGTTTGTAAAAACAGGGCATTATGATCAGGTCTGTGATCTAACTGACTTAAATGTTTGAGACACGAATGCCAAGAAAGTCACCTAGAGAGCAAAGCATGAGAGGTGAATCTTGGCACCTGTGTGAAAAACGTATAGTAAGAGTTATGATCAGAAAACCAATCACAATTCTTTGTAGTGCATGGAGCCTTCATATGCTCCATGTACCAGTAACAGAAACAAAATATATAGGCGCACAAAGTGTTTTACCAGCTTGAAATACTGATAAAGTGCTTTGTGTTGTCACACAGACAGCATCACATCTGTCAGCTTCTTTTCTTAAGAATTCTGGATAAATACAAAAATAAGGGGGAGGACTCGGGATCAAAATGATGGACAGATTTTAAATATTGCTCTTATTCACTTAAAATGTCAGTAGAACAGCAGGTTTTGCATCAGTATGCATTCTCTGAAGAGTAAGCAGTATGAAACACTAATGTCTGGCATTATTAGATGTCTGGCATTATTAGATGTCTGTATTTCTCTGTGATTTGCCAGAAGAGTCAAAAAATGTGAGGGAGCAAAGTGGAAATAGGAGACAAACTGGGGGACAGTGGGACAGTTAAGTTGACTATTGCAAGTTAAACAGAATGTCATCATGGCTGTTTTTTTTTTTTTTCATTTGAAGGTTTATAGAAGGGGCTACAGTAAAATATTCTTATTAAATTAACTGTTAAAAGGTTTTTATAAAGTAAACCTGCATTTCATTGAATTCAGGTACATCTGTGAACTATTTTGTCCAAATTAAACCTTCCCTGAGCTGTATAAACTTGGAGGATGCCTTACTGAGTACGAGGAGCAGGGGCCCATATCTCCTGCTTTGAGGTTGTGTGGTAGTGGTGGGAAGTTTGCCATGTACTTCACCTAAGACTGGTAAGTTAAGTTTTAAGGTTAAAATTTGACACGAGTGGTCTATTTGTTCTACCTGGATTTTACAAGCCCTACCACATCCCTGCTGTAACTATAGTGTTGCTTTGCAAGTCCTCCATGTTCTTGCCAAATTTTTACCAGGGGCTTTAGGTTATTCTACATCCTAAAATACATGTAGTGAAGTATTATGTTAAGAAATTACCTAGGTGTATGTATACAGTGTAAATATGTGCTGCCATGGATGTCCCATCCAGGACTGTTTTTTTTTTCTGTCCTGTGTTCTTTGCGTACTGCAATAGACAGTGGCTTTCTGTTGCTCTTTGTTGGATAATCAAATTTTGAGAATGGATGAACAATGTGGACTCTGTCAAGAACAGTAGTGTTATTGTAACTGTGTCATACATTTAAATATGAGTAATGTGAATGTGCTTAGAAATGCAGACCAATATATTAATATGGCTAAAACAGTAAAACTATGGTTACAAAGAATGTTCTGGGAGAAGGAATAGCAAGGCCAAAACTGATTGAGGTGCCTCCTACAGACGTAAGAATGAATGAAAATAGAGAACCAGAAGCTGAAACATCAAGACTTAAGAGGTCTTGTGTTGATATTCTGCAAAGTGAAAGTACAATGAACAAAACTGCCGTAAGATTAGAATATAAAGGAGGCCTAGCTGACACCCTTATATGCACAGTACTTATAAACTTCTGTTAGACAAACTACATCTTACATACAGGCCATCCATATACTGATACCTGCAGGAAAAGCTAACACATCTTATGTCAGTTTTAAGACTGGCTAGCTGCTTCAGTTTAATTTGAGAAAGAATCCAGTAGCAAAGATTTCAGACAAAATAGATGCATTTTACATTAACCCTACTTGGAAAAACCATGTAACCACTTAAGCATTTGCAATGGTATTTTGCAGAGGAAGTGCAGAGGAATGGTGGCTGTTAATTCAGGTTAGAAACATAAGAACAGTGCTAGGCAAGTGATCACAGAGTGTCAGACCGTAAGATACCTGGCCATATACACCTTAAAGAAAAAACACTTAAGTGCCACCCTTTATGAGCATGTGATAATGCTCTCTTTCCAAATTAAGCAAGGCCATAAATAATCACCTTGGGGTACATTTCTCTACCCATCCAGTCATCAAGACTAGTCTTAAAGGTAGCCAAAGTTTTACTTTGTTTGCTCTGTAGTGGTAAGTTATTCCATAGGTTGGGAATACATTGAGTTTTGGAACCTATACCTGCAGTAAGACTTGCTTATTTGTTGGGGTAGATTTGGGTCCCTAGTGGGGTGTTTGTAGAGCCACAGATTTTATGAAGAAATAGGAGATCAAATTGGACTAAGTCTTTCATGGCATGAAAAATGAGAGCCGGGGTCGCCTTGGAGCAGCCAGTAGTCAGCTGAGTATGAGGAGAGTCGTGATAATCTGCCAGGATAATTATTAGATTTAATGTCATGAATTCTCTTGGTTAGAAATCTTTAGGGTCTTTTCATTTGAGCAATATGGTGGGTCTAAGAAGGAGAGAGAGTAAAGTGGTATGATGATGACTTCTTTAGCTCTTGAAGATAGTCCCTTGGGAATTAACTGGGACAGATAGAATGAGCTGTTGGCTGTTGTGCAAGTAAGACAACTGAATGAGACAGTTGCCCATCTAGAAGAAAGAGAGCACCATTTGTAACAAGTGAGGTGAGAGCAACTCGTTTGCTGAATGCTGCTATGCTGCACTTTTTTTTTTTTTTAACCTTTAGCTGAGACAGTTTCTGGTACACAAAATATGCACATAACTCCAGCCCTTGCTGGTGCTTTTTAGTACCAGAGGATGAGCAGATAACAGTACCCAGCTTGTGGTCATCAGTAAACTTGGTCAGCTGCGATATTAGCTTTGTGGTGTACAGAAATGCCAAAGAAGAGAGAGCCCCGCACTGATCCCTGTCATACAATACTAGTTACATTTTTATATTTAGAGAGAGAGTAATGGCACTTTCACAACTGGGAATCTGTTGGGATAGTTAAGCTGCAATCCTGCAGATAGTGTAGGACTTTACACTGTCTAATTTTTCAATAATACTAGCCTGGAAGGTAGTATCAAAAGCCTTGACCGGACCACAGTAAGCAGTGTGCACAAAGTGGTCACTGCCCACAGCCTCTGAAACCTTTAGAGAGTAGTTTACCAGGTTCAGGATACAGGAACTGCCCTTCACAAAACCATACTAATTGGAGTCTAAATTTGTTAATTTTGCCCATTTCTGCATAAAGGAGTTTTGCTCTGGTACATTCCGTGGCTTTGCATGTAAAGCTGGTGAGAGTGATAGGTCAGAATTGCCTGAGTCTGTAAAGGGATTGCTCTTGTGCAAAAGACAGTCATGATGGCTGCTCTTCTTTGATCAGGCACAAACCATGTGAATATGCTAGAGGTTCAGAGAATACTTACTTGGCACTAATGAAAATCCAGAATTGTATGTTGCCTGTTCCTAGCCTTTGGCAGAGATTCTTAGACTTGAGCTAAGGTGATATCAGGGAGAAATTACATTTTCAGCAGTAGTGGGCTAACCGTGGGGCTAGGTGGAATAAAATTAACACTAAATTTGCTTGCTAATCTGTTGGCTGTTTATATCAGTGTACATGATGGTATAGTTATGCACAGTGACAGAAGAAACAGTAGCTCTTTCAGCATGCAGGCTGTGTGAGTAGGAACATACACAGTTTTATTTTATACAGTACATCCAGATATATGATAATCCTAGGCATCTGAACACAGATTATAATGCCAGAAGTACCTATGCATATAGTTTGTCTATGAGGAAGACGTGTTTGAATTCAGATTGCTCCTTTTGAGGTGAATTGGTTATACGTTTTCTACAGGAGCTTGTGGAAATGGAAATATGTATGATGTGATGGATTAAAAGAAGAATCGTGGCGGTTAGAGATGAGGAGAAATGTGGAATTGAGGAAGGACCAATGAAAAAAACTGGGATGGAAAAATGTAGTGGACAAAAATGATAAGAAAAGCGATATATATATATATATATATATATATATATATATATATATATATATATATTCACTTTATAATCCCGAAATGTCGAATTTTAGAATCTCGAGATTATAAAGCCGAAACCCCAGAAGCACAAATTTCAAAATCGTGACTCCTACATTAACCATACACCACACACATACACATAAAACACCTTCCCCCACACACAAACCTACACTGCGCCTCCCCACACCCCCCTACTTAAATATACTAACTCCAAGGTCGCACTACACAGAAAAACATACAAAAACACTACCATACTAGCTACATTCCCCTTGCATGCACACATCACAGTAACAAAACACATTGACACACACTAAAGCCCCTAACCAAAACTCTTAAACATAAATACTTACCTGACCTTCCAGCTATCCATTCACACAGCGCAACACCAGAAGTGCTAATTCAACATCTCTGGACTTTGGGATTTTGAAAATTTGCACTTCTGGAATTTCGAAGTTTTGAGCTTTCGGCTTTATAATCTTGGGATTCTGAAATTCGATATTTCAGAATTTCGGGATTATAAAGTGTTCATATATATATATATTTATAATATTATCAAAGACATTTGGAGGTGTTGGGGACATAGCCCCCCCACCCACCTACTTAGGTTTTATATTTATGAATCTCATTTAACTAAAGCTAGCAATATAAAACCAAAAGCAGGTGGGGTGTTGTACCCCCCTCACACCACCCCTAACTATATATACTAACTCCAGGATCGCACTGCAGTGAGGAAAACGGCATATACGTTTTATTTGCCCAACAGTACTTACATTCAGTGAAATGTGATTCAGTGAAATGCGTTTTCAGTGGTATGAGCTTTCAGCGAATTAGTGCGAGTGTTTTGAAATTCAGGGAAATGAGTTTTCAGTGAATCAGAGTAGACATATATATGTATGTATATATATTTATATATATATATATATATATATATATATATATATATATATATATGTATGTGTATATATATATATATATATATGTGTGTGTGTGTATATATATATATATATATATATGTGTGTGTGTATATATATATATATATATATATATATATATATATATATGTGTGTGTGTGTGTGTATGTATATATATATATATATATATATATATATATATATATATATATATATATATACATATATATATATATATATATATATATATATATATGGATTCACTTTAAATGCTCGAAATCCTGAAGTATCGAATTTCAGAATTTCGAGCCCATAAAGTGGAAAACCTAAAATACCGAACACTCAGAAGCGCAAAATTCAAAATCGCAAATTCTGTACAACAGACACACCACACATACACATACATACACCTTCCTCCCCACAAACGCACAACCCAATCTTGTGTCCCCCACACCCCCCCACTTAAATATACTAACTCCAAGGTTGTACTACATACACAAACACATGAAACACCACCACAAAAGCTACATCACCCTTGCATACACACCCCACAGTAAAAAAACACACTACAGCCCCTACCCAAAACCTTTAAAGCATAAACACTTACCTGAATCCATGAACACAGTGTAACACCAGAATCGCTAATTCAACATCTCCAAAATGTGAGATTTTGAATTTTGCTTCCGAGTGTTTGGTATTTTAGTTTTTCCACTTTATGGGCTCGAGATTCTGAAATTCGATATTTCAGGATTTCGAGCATGTAAAGTGTATAAAACTTAAAAGGTTTGTTTTGTTATTTTGCATATTTTGATGTATGCTTAGGATTTTTTTTTTTTTTAAATAAAATGTTAATTTAATAAATTGTATCAAGATTTGTAAAGTGAGGCTGTGCCTAAGATTGTGCATATGTTGATTGTTTTTTCCATATTTATTCATTTCAGTTTGATGACGGGGGATGTCCACTGGTCCAAGAAGAGTCCGTTTTCAGTGGAGGCCTGGGGAGAAAAGCTCCAAAGAGACATTACAGAAATGCACAATGTAGTATAAACATAATCATTAGGCTAAGAATACATCATAATACAGCATAATTCACCATGTTAATAGACAAAGCAGTCTCTAACATTATCGTCAGGCTGAGAATCCAGTACAATACAAACGGGGTAAAATGTAATCATGAGAGGAGCTATAGGTAATGGAATGTCGTTGTGAAATTTTGTACGTACAGAATTAGTTTCATTTTGATATAAGAAAATCTAACAAGGTTATCCAGGGTGCAGTAGGAGATTGTCCAGGACTGTATAGTGTGGTGTATTAGTGGGAGTAGTAATGGAGTGAGAAATAAGTGATGGGAAATAAGAATGAGAAAAGTATAGAGGGGGAGTTATGTCCGAGTGTGACATGGACATGCCCGTTTCGAAGATAGATGAGAGAACAAGAGAGATTTGAAGTTTGTATGGTTAGAAATATTGTGTGTGTGGGGGGGGTGTCCGTAGTTTAGCTATGGAGCAGGATAGCAGAAGTTGGCCAAGGGGGGTCTTGAGAGTTTGTAGATTTGTAGGAGGTTTTGGTTATAATGTTTGGTTATAAGATGTTGCCCTTGTTCTTTGGCAAAAAGTGTTATGGGATCTTTACTGTCCAGACGAACTAACACCAGAATAGACATATGGGACTTCTTTTTAACAGAACTCTCTGCTTCGTAGATGTAAGCAATTTGTTTTTGAGAAACCCTCAAGAAATGAAGCTGGGGTATTTGAATCTTATGGCAGAATTCTCACCCTATCTAATCCATTCCCTAGTAATTCTGTGTGTATGTGCATTCTTGGCACCAGTCCTTTGCCAGAGGGTCATGCTATATTATTTCAGTCCCAAGTTCCATCTAAGAAGCTTGCTGTTCTCCCCAAAGTCTCTGTGAAACCGCATTAAGGAATTATGATGCGTCACTAAGTGAATTCCCTACTATACAAATTTAACTGGAGTTTCTGAGAACCTACACTCTTCCCAGGCATTCCTTTTCCACTGCTGCATATAATTCTCCCCTTGGATGAGGCATACAGCTAAGGTATAGTACTGGATGATGTTCTCACTTTGAAGAACTCTGGATATGTACAGCCCCCTGTCAGTTGTCTGAAGCATCTTCCTGCACAAAAACTCCTGACTGTAATCATTAGGATTAGCCAAGACCTCCTTTAGCTTCTGGAATGACTTCTCACAAGTTGGAGTCCAGATAATTTCATCTGGCTTTATTCTCTTGAGCAAGCTGTGAAAAAGGAGTAGGTTCATAGGTTCATAGATTAGTACTAGGCTAACTGCCCTTGCAAGCCATTTTTAAGCCTAGCCAATTATCCCTTGTGAGAATCAAACCCTGTACCTTGTGTTTGTAAGGCAAATACCTTAACCATTAGGCCACCCTCCCAACCTTACTTATAAAGGAGTAAGAAGGGATGACAAACTTTTTGTAATGCTCTTCAATCCTAGGGAATTCCCTTACCTACCTTTTTGGCAGACAGAGCAGGTCATGCCTATAGAGCCCTGACTTTAGCAGACTCTGGATGAATCTTTCTATCACCCAGCTGATAACCAAGATAAGTTAGTTCTGCCATTCCTGGCTGGCATTTGTTGGGCTTAATAGTCAGCCCTAACCTTTGTATTCTGCTTAGCATCCCTCTCTCTCTCTCTCTATATATATATATGTGTATGTATATACACACATTGGCGAGTACCTGGTCTGTTGTTGGCATCAGAGAACTTAGTGTAGCTGCAGGAGACTTGATGGTACATGAGATGTAACATTTAACCATGTTTCAGTAAAGGTTGGTAGTTTAGATCGATGTCGCACGGACCAACTGTCTAGTTGTGTCCTTTTTTATTGATGCTGCGAATGTTCATGTGGCATTAAGTACGATTTTTGTAATGCAGTTGTGCAAGATTAGAGATGGGGGACAAAGTTTTACTTGAATGCCACCCAGCAACAGTAAAACTATGGATGTCAGTATAATAAGAATGTAAAGGTATGTTGGAGAGAGGGGGGGGGGTGAAGCTTAAGTTTGAAGCAAAGGCTTATGGCAGAGTAGGAGGCCCTTTTTATACATGGGAAGGCAAGAATGCATGTAGCTGATCAAGCAGATGGGAATAGTTATAGATGCAGAGTTAGATGATCAAAGGGTGGTGTCGATCGTATGAGTATTTTATATGTAACCTTTATAGGAAGAGATCTTTAAAACGAATGTGTGAGTAGGGTTATGATGTGTAACGTTGCTTTTCAGGGAAAGACCTAATAGGAATAGACGCTGAGTGTTAGAGGTTATTTAACTTTGTTGGGATACTTTATTCCTATGTGCAGACTCTGAGATTACAGTTGCTTAACTGATGGGAAAGTAGGCAAAGTAGAAAGAGTAACTTACAGAAACGGGAGCTGAATCAGGGAAGAGAGTTACTGACTAGATAGTTATCCCAATCCACAAGGGGGGATCCACCTTGGATCCCGGAAACTACCGTCCCATCAGTCTGACAGGCCTTATCTGCAAGGCCATGGGTATCATGGAACTTATAAACAAAGACATTGGCAACCTTCAAACACGGGACCCCACCCAGTTTGGGTTTGTGAAGGGCCGACCTTGTCTCCTGAACCTGATTGACTTCTTTGAATCAGTCTCCAGAGCCATGGACAAGGGTAAGGTGGTCCACACAGTCTATCTAGACCTTGCCAAGGCCTTTGACACCATCCCCCACTCTGGAATCATAGATAAACTTACTAAGTTGGGCATTAATCCCGATGTCACCCAATGGGTTGCTAAATGGCTTACTGATAGAACCCACACTGTAAAAGTAGCCGAATCCAAATCCAGCTCCAGACAAGTGGAGTACCTCAGGGTTCAGTCCTGGGGCCGCTCTTGTTTGGCATCTACTTCTCTGAAGTACAGGTCAACACTAAGGGACTCTGGCTAACAAAGTTTGCAGATGACTGCAAACTGGGAGCCATTATTGAATCCCCAAATGATGTGGATACTCTACAAAAGGGCCTTATAGAAACAGATGCTTGGTGCCAGAGCCATGGGCTCAAGCTCAATGCCAAAATGTATTGTTATCCCCTTTGGGAAAGAACATGTATCCATGAATTACCATATAGGTGGCAGTACACTAAACACAGAAAGTGTGATAAGAGACTTAGGGACACAGGTGGACAGTGGTCTCACCTTCGATAACCACATCGCCACAACAGTCAGGAAATCCTTCTATGTGGCACACCTCATCACGAAGGGCTTTTCATCCAGAAAAAGGAGGTCATTGTCCCACTGTACTCATCCCTCATTAGACCCATTATAGAATACAATGCCCCATTTGGTATGTACCTCTCAAGACATCTGCAACAACTGGAAAGGCCTCAGAAATACCTCACTAAAAGAATCACAGGCCTAAAGCAGATGCCCTATGCTGACCACCTTAAAAACTCCAGCTATACTCTGTCGATATCGCCTACTCAGAGGCTCTCTGCTTAACATACAAGGCCATGTCAAACCCAGAGCTGTTGGACATGCTACATAAAGAAATCCCAATCCTCAGAGCTACACGCTCCAGGGATTAAAACTTTGTCATCACAATAAACAAAACATGCTGGAGGGATAGGTTCCTGACCCAGAGACTCCCCAGACTCTGGAATAGATTGCCCATACATGTCAAGCAGAGTGCCTCTTTGGACCTCTTCAAGAGGAACCTTGACGATTGGATGGGAGAAAGGAAATTCACCCCAGGGATCACGTCAGTGCTAGACAGGGGTCCAGGAAAGTAAATAATGTGGGAAGAAATATTCAGGGAATTGTTATGGCTAGGCTTGTATAGGCCCTAGGGCTGATAGCCTAGTACTAACCTATGAACCTGTGAGGCTGAAAAAAAGAGTTGTGTAATGAGTGGACATACCTGTGGAAGCATGGAGGTGTTTAGGTGAAATGGCAGTGGAGTTTTTAACCAGATTGTTTAATGAAATCTTGGAAGGTGAGAGGATGCCTGAGGAATGGAGAAAAAGTGTTTTGGTACCGATTTTTAAGAATAAGGATGATGTGCAGAGCTTTAATAACTACAGAGGGATTACATTGATCAGTCACAGCATGAAATTATGGGAATGAGTAGTGGAAGCTAGGTTAAGAAGGGAGGTGATGATTAGTGATCAGCAGTATGGTTTCATGCTGGGAAAAAGCACTACAGATGCAATGTTTGCTCTGAGAGTGTTGATGGAGAAGTACAGAGAAGGTCAGAAGGAGTTGCACTGTGATTTTGTAGACTTAGAGAAAGCATATGACAGGGTGCCTAGAGAGGAGTTGTGGTATTATATGAGGAAGTCGGGAGTGCCAGAGAAGTATGTAAGAGTGGTACAGGATATGTACGAGGGTAGTGTGACAGCGGTGAGTTCTGCTGTGGGAGTGATGGATGCGTTTAAGGTGGAGGTGGGATTACATCAAGGATCAGCTCTGAGCCCTTTATTATTTGCAATGGTGATGGACAGGTTGACAGATGAGATCAAAAAGGAGTCCCCATGGATGATGATGTTTGCAGATGACATTGTGATCTGTAGTGAGAGTAGGGAACAGGCGGAGGAGACCCTGGAGAGATGGAGATATGCTCTAGAGAGAAGAGGAATGGAGGTCAGCAGGACTAAGACAGAATATATGTGTGTGAATGAGAGGGAGGATAGAGGAATGGTGAGGATGCAAGGAGTAGAAGTGGTGAAGGTGGATGAGTTTAAATACTTGGGATCAATAGTTCAGAGTAATGGTGAGTGTGGAAGAGAGGTGAAGAAGAGAGTACCGGCAGGATGGAGTGGGTGGAGAAGAGTGTCAGGAGTGATTTGTGACAGACAAGTACCAGTAAGAGTGAAAGGGAAGGTCTACAAGAGGGTAGTGAGACCAGCTATGTTATATGGGTTGGAGACAGTGGCATTGAAAAAAAGGCAGGAGTTCGAGCTGGATGTGGCAGAGTTAAAGATGTTAAGATTTGCACTGGGTGTGACGAGGGTGGACAGGATCAGGAATAAGTATATTAGAGGGTCAGCCCAGGTTGGAAGGTTTGGAGACAAAGTCAGAGAGGCAAGATTACGTTGGTTTGGACATGTGCTGAGGAGGGATGCTGAGCATATTGGGAAAAAAATGCTAAGGATGAAGCTGCCAGGTAACAGGAAAAGAGGAAGTCCCAAGATAAGGTTTATGGATGTGGTGAGAGAGGACATGCAGGTGGTTGGTGTGACAGAGCAAGAGTCAGAGGACAGGAAGAAATGGAAACAGATGATCTGCTGTGGTGACCCCTAACGGGAAAAGCCGAAAGAAGAAGATGATGTAATGAGTGGAGATGGGTGATGGAGATAAACTTGAGAGAGAGATGAAAAAGATTATTAGGATTGTTGTTTATCTGTCCAGTTGAAGTAGGGAGGTAGGAATGAGGGGATATAAAAAACAATAATGTGAGAGTTAGGGAGTGGAGTGAGGTGAAGCAGAGGAGCTAACACCAGGTTAGAGTGGAGAGACAGTAAGAGGAATGCAAGTGTGAAAAGGTAAGAAACTGAATAGTGAATAGTGATTCCAGTGAAAAGGAGTACACAGATGAAAGAAGTGGCTAGGGTTGAAAATATAGAAAAAAAACGTTCATTACATTAAAGCAGTCTGAAGTTCAGGACCACATAATTAGAGATGAAAGAACCATAGAGAGGCATTCCGCCTAAGTAATGAATCCAGGGGTTTAGCTAGGCGTACTGTTTGTGCTCTACAGAGTACATTTCTTTCCATCACTCAAACATTTTTTTTAATCAGGCTATATTATGTCTAAAAATATCTAAAGTAATACCTCTTACAAAAGGTTTATAACTAGCATACAGAGAAGATTGCTAATTAAAAGAATAGTTTTAGTTGAAAACACTGAAAAGTATGTGTATGGTGCAACATTTTGAAAGACGTGCACATTTTTTAGTGCCATGTCGGTTTGGGGCAATAAAAAGAGTTTGAGAGTTTGGAGCTTTCTGGCTTCACCCCTGAATGAATCTAGTGTATGCTATATCAGAACAGGCAACTTTTTTAAATGGATGCACACTGCAGTTAGAGTGAAAATAGTTGTTATTCTGCAGGAAACAAAATAAAATGACTTCAGACTCTGCAGGAAGTAAAGTACATGTTAATTCTTCAGAATTACTGGCACAACTGTTGTTTTGTTATTCGAGCATCTCATACATTCAGCTTCAAGATAAGGCATCCTAGCTACAACATCTAAATGTTAGTCTGCTTTTATATGTGGGGTGTAGCCAGGATTCATATAACTGTACACCAGGTACATCAGCTTCTACTTTTTTCCCTTTAAATGTAGTCGTCCACCTCAGATCATGCATGCTTCCTAGACAGCTTACTTTTTTTTTAAATATAGTGGGAAAAAAACTTCTAAAAGGACATACTTAAAATAATTACCCAGCCTGGCATTCTGAAAAAAGCTGTTTAACAAAAAGCATGGTAAGAAAACTTTTTTGTTGTTTCATCATGGCATATGTCATTGCACAAAATGAATTATGCAAAAAATTGCATCTACACCTTTACCTACATGAAGTGCCAGTCACTTATGGTTGCCTGGGTACACTAGCTGTATGTTGATTTGTTCCTATACTTCACCTCTGCAGTGTCATGATAGAGAGGTGCTCCTCGCTTTAGGAAGTTGATGTGCTGTGCAACAAATGGTTTCTGAAACAAAATAGACAGCTGCAGCACAGGTGAGTACCGGAAGGATAAAGCACGCTTTCCCAGTAATCAGTGATATGTTTGAAGCATCATGTACAAATCTGTGACGTGGGTTGAAACGGGATACATTATAGGGAAGCATGTGTTAATTACTGGACATCTGAATACATGAACTAGTTCTTATATTCTGCCATAAAATGTGACTTCAAAATAACTGCTTTACAAACAAAAGTGAGAAATTCAGTTAAAACAAACAAATTGGGGTAGTTGTATGAATGTGAAGCAAAGAGATGCAAAGGACCTCTGAGACAGAGCGATCTCCATGGGTGTTTTCTTTTTTTTTTTTTTTTGTCAAGTAGTAATTTCCTGGCATACCTTTCAACCTCTTAGCTCAAGAAATCTGAATAAAGCCTAAAATAATGAGGGGCAAAGGCTCAAAAATATTGGCATGTACTAAATATTGCTCTTGTAAAATTAGAAAGTTACTAGACTAATAGGATTTGTATTGGCATGTATTGAAAGAAATGAAGTCTGAAATTCAAATTTGTCATTATTTAGTGACTTCAAGCCTCAATGATTTGCCAGTAAACCACAATTTTTATGAGGAGCAAACAAAAGAAATAATGAGGTAAAAATGTGGACATTCTTTGAAAATCTAGACAGTTGAGAGGTATAGTGCTTTGGTCACACTGTGTCTGTACAGCTGTCAGCCATTGCATATTGTTGAGCAGTGCCTGGGTATTAAACAACCAGTGACAGTGCACACGTTAGAGACACGAAACATGGGTTATACATTGCTCTACAGTGCTTTACTGCTTGGTTGTAGTATCACCACACCTTGCAAGTGTTAAACCAACCTTGCAAGAGCACTGTGAGGGCTTCCCAACATAGGTTCATAGATTACTACTAGGCTAACTGTCCTTGTGGGTCATTTTAAGCTAACCAATTACCCAATGTGAGAATCAACCACTGCACCTTGTGTCTATAAGGTAACCACCTTAACCATTATGCCAACCTCCCACCCTGCACAGCTGTACATCTTTGTCTAAATCACATCACCTCCACTTGCCCACTGTTTAACTCTCTGCAAGCAACTTTTTTTTTTTTAGTGCACCCCAGGCTTTCCTGAAAAGGATCAAACCTTTTGAGTTCTATGTAATCTCTGTCAATACGATTGATAAATATGTATAATAGCAATGAGTCATTCATGCCTGTAGTGCCTTTCTTGCATGTGTCTAACAGCCATAGTTCCTTGCAGCATCCTGACAGTTTTGGGTGGCTTGCTTTTGTAACTGGGTGGATTTATGAATTAATAATAAGCAGCATAAGAAGGGGGGTTGAGTAATAAAATGGCACTAAGGTTGTTAATTTAAGCTGTCCTACACTAGAAACGTTTCTCACTGTTTGCCACTTGTTCAGATGTTCATATTTACATTCATATTGTTCATCACTCAGAGAGCTAGATGTTGTTGAGGTGCATGGTATGAAACCATGGCAGGAAACAGAACACTATGTTGTCAACATTTTTGTATAGTTCCACATCCTGGAGAGTATTGTTAGCTGTTTATTTGTAATTATGAAGGCATGTAATATTTCAATATGTGCATTAATACTTTCAAAACCTATTGGCCTTTAAACTATTGTACAACATCAGGAGAAATCATAACTCCTTGTAACCCACAACTCTTTTTCCCATTTTTGTACATGAGGTTGGGGTGACAACCATCTAGAGCTATTGTACACGTCACTGGGTGGCTAAATGTCACTGGGTGGCTAAATGACTGTGGTGGTGTTGCTGCGGTAGCGTTGTCACCTCACAGTAAGACGTTGTCCTGTTCAATTCTCAGCTAGAGCATCTTCTGTGTGGAGGCATGTGTGAATGGGTGTACCTTTGTTGAAGGTTGTGCGTCAGGGCTGGCAATTCGGCATGTACAAATCTACTGCCAATCATTAGCGGACCGGAGTTCCACTGTGGCGACCCCTAACCGGGAAAAGCCGAAAGACGCAACAACAACTGGGTGGCTAAATGATGTTGATTAAAACAATCTGTGATATTTGTACTGTATTAACACATTGGGAGACAGTATATGTAATTATTTGCACAAATAACGATATATTTATTCATATTCCTGTAAATATTTCAATATAAACAATTCAGAGATGAATTTTTGCTGTCTCTGAAAGGTCATGCCAAGCTGAACAAAATGTCACCATTATGGCTAGGTTTTCAAGTACTGCAGTAATTGTAACAGTGTGTTTGTGTGTTTTTTTTTTTATAACATTGATGTAAAGAATGTGGATGCAGAGATTACCATTATAAAGAAGACTTTTAGTGCTAACATTGTTGACTACTCTTAAAAGCATTTATTGTCTAAAAGATATTTGCATTTGTTTTGGCTTGTGAATTTTAACTAGTCTTTTCAGAAAATGCTCTGGAATGCAACACTGTGTCTTGGCTGCTAGAGGTGTGACATTCCACAGGTCAGAGGTGTTAATGAGTTAATAGACAGAAATAATTATACAAAGTAAAATATTCCGAATTTCATGTTCAAGCATTTGTCACTTCAGAATTCAGGAAACACATGGGTTTAATCAACTGCCTCAGTTAATTTAATCCTAAGAATATGAAATACTGAGCCTTTAACCTTGTAACTCCCTACTTATTTTTTACAGTAACATAGGTTCATAGGTGTGTACTAGGCTAATGGCCCTGGGGCCTTTACAAGCCTAGCCATAAGATTACCCTGGCATCGTGCCACCTGACCTTAGTTCCCAGTGCCTCTGTCGAGTACAGCCACCGGAGTTATCCCCGGGGTGAATTTTCTATTTCCCATCCACTCATCAAGGTTACTCGTGAAGAGAGTCAGCGAGGTGCTCTGTTTGACATATATGGGAAGTCTAGTCCATAGCATGGGCAGTCTCTGGGTTATGAACCTGACCCTCCAGTACATTTTGTTAACTGTGGTAATGAGGTTTAGGTCTCTGGAGTGTGTGGTGCAGAGGGATTGGGATTTCTTTAGCTGTAGCATTTCTAACAGAGCTGGGTCAGACATGGCTTTGTAAGTCAAGCAGAGAACGCATCTAAGTAAGTGATATGAGACAAAGAATAATTGGATTTTTTTGGGTCTGTCCATATAGGACAAGTGTTTAAGGCCTAGGATCCTCTTTGTGAGGTACTTTTGCGGCCTCTCCAGTTGTTGCAGGTGTCAAGTGAGGTACATGCCAAATGGGGCATTGTACTTGATGATTGGCCTAATGAGCAGGGCCGGTGTTAGCATTTTGGGGGCCCCCAGCAAATGTCAAGTTGGGGGCCCCCTAGGCATTTCCATTATAAGTATCATCCTAACAATGCCATCCATCCTAAGCAACCTTTTATTTCATGCTGCAAACTTTTAGGAGTAGTATCCACAGACAGACCTGCAGCTACAAGCTTTTACATTACAACAGGCCTATGTATCACACTATCACTATGTTGAGCTGTCTAACAAAGAGGCAGTTAGAGTTACTGGCACTTAGTTGCAACAGTGATACATTGCAACAAGTCTATGTACAGGTCTGGACTTAAAGTGAAATGATGAGTGGACCTACATTTCAACCCCCCCCCCCACACACACACACACACACCCTCCAGTCTTCACCTCTGAGTCCTTCTCCTTTTGGGCTCCCCATACCATCCACGTTACTTTTTTCTTCCTTTTCTCACATTTTGCCTTACTCTAAGCTTTTACAAGAAGCCATAACTTTCTATATGCTCTGAAGTGCATTTTACACAACCTTTTCATCCAATAATAGCTTGAACAGAAATTATGATTAAGGAAAGAATTTCACTGTTGTGGTTCAGCTTTAGTTTCCCTTGCATCCTTCAACACACCTTTCCTGAACAAGGCAGCCCAGTAATAACCATTTAGGAAATAACTCAAGTCAGGGCCCAAGAAGCCCCAGGTTTACAGATGGTCTGGGGTGGATTTTAGAGCATTCCTCAGCATTTTACTTCAATGGTTGCCTAAATAAAAATTATTATGAAGAAAAAAGAATTTCAGTCTTATTTTTTCTTTCAAGGCATAATTTGTGCCCAAGGCTTAATTTTCAAAGCTGACAAAATTGTAGCTTACAGTAAAACTAACAAGCCAGTAGTTGTGAGAATATTTAAGTCTTATCTGGAAATACTGCCTGCCTCCCTAACCCTCTAAAAAAGACAAGTCACTGCCTATGCATCCCTCTGGTGTTAGACTGGGATGAAAGCAGAGATTTAAATTGCCTTAGTCATATATTTCAAGTGACTGATGATATACATATACATAGCATGTTCTTTACCCCAGCCGTCAAAGGTAGCCACATGTATATGTGCCTAGTAATTGTGAGAATGATTTCAGTAATATTCAAATTTGTTGCTCCTAGACAGTACACCTCTCTTACACAAGCTATAGTAACCTTCTTTCTACACCTCTGAGGTCTTTGAGAAACACTGCCCTCAGCTCAAATACAAGCTATAATGACTTCATGTGCACACCTCTAAGGTTTGACTGTGATGAAAATTAAAGATGTAATATTCATACAATCTCCAGCCGCTCATAAGCCGTAGTAGCTTTATGTACACACACACATTTGAGCAGGGCTGGTTTTAGAATGGGTGTGGTTGTAAACAGAGGCTATTATTAGCTTTATCCTAAAAGGGTCACATCTCAGCACCATTCAGGTTAAACAGCGTATTCTGAAAATTGATACATTTTTCTCCAACAAACAACAGCTTTGGTGGGGGCCCCCACAGAGTCAAGGATGATAAAGGGAGTCCCCATTATCCATTTAGACAGTCTGGTGAGTGGCGGAACCAGACTCCAAAATATCTAAGTGTCTGAATGTTCTGTGATATATGTTATGTCTTACTTTCGAAATATAATTACTTATTAAGTACATTTTTTACTGATACACAGAAGAATAATGTCTGTGTCCTGGCATTATTGGGTTCATGCACAGATAAAAATCAGTGATGTTTTTTACACACACACACACACACACACACACACACAAGCCACAGCAGTACTAGTTATGTACTTATTTCAGCAAACAGAAATGCCTTGTGCGACACTGGTACTGCCACACCAGATTAGTCACTGCTGTTTAGCAGTCGTCAAACAGCAGAAGGGGTAGGATTTATCTCATTGAGGAGTAATGCATACTTGTCACTGTCCCTCCTTTCACAGACCTTCCTGATTTTGTTCATACTTTTTCTTTATCCTTCGTAAAAAGTCTGATTTGCTGGTAAATCATTCAGGATTACAGTCAATCAATCCAGACATCTGAGTTTTATACTTATTGTCCAAAATTGATGTTGATGCAAAATATGTTATTCTAGTAACTTTTTAAGTGAATTAGAGAAATATTTAAACATATTTATGATTCTGAGCATTTATTCTATTATTTTGGGATTGTACTGAATTCTTAAGCAAAGAAATTGAGTTATAGTATCTGGTGTTCTGGTATTAGTTATAAAACTACCTGAAAGAGAAACTATCCCTGATGATCGGAAGCATCAGCTCTTCTTAAAATCCAAAGTTTGCACTGAGGTAAGTCACTCTGGGCTGCTGATCCCTCTAGTGCTTACCTTGGTCACTCTAGGCTGCTGATCCCTCCAGTGCTTATATTGTTCATGTTCATTATCATCTTCATCCTAACAGGGTCATATCACAGCCCCGTTCATGTTAAAGAGCATAATTAGGAAATGAATGCATTTTTCATTCCTCATTTTCCTCAATCAGCAGCTTTTGTGGGCCCCACAGACAAAGATGATTAAGGGGGCCCCTGCAGCCATGGTTTTGCAGGGACTAAAAGCTGGCTATGTTAGTTAGTTTTAGTGGAGAAACTGTCCAACAGCAGGGTTTAACTAAGCCAGGAGCACTATGTCAGTAGTAAAATATTTAATGGAATTCTGATGCCTGTTACTTGACAAAACACCGTTACTACAACCAGAAATATCTTTGAATTTTGAAGGAGATATAAATAAGAGTTATTACACTCATAGTTTATTAAGTATGCAAGACTGCTGTACTAGCTTTTGTTGGTTTACAGATGTGACAAAATATCAGGATAAGATAACTTGTTGTGGTTGGGGGCCCTAGGAACAGGGGCCCCAGCGACCGAGGGTTCGCTGGTGCCTAAAACCGCTATGCTAATGAGGGAAGAGTAGAGGAAGACAATTACCTCTTTCTTCCTGGATGCAAAACCCTTAGTAATGAGATGTGACACACAGAAAGACTTTTCTGACCACAGAGGCAATGTGCTGATCAAAAGAGAGGTTGCTGTCAACCTGTGTTCCCAGATCTCTTATAATGCCTTCTGTGTTCAGTGGACTACCATCAATGTGGTAATTCATGGGAAGCAGGTTTTTCTCAAAAGAGGATGACACACATGTTTTGTCACTGAGCTTAAGGCCATGGTTCTGACACCAGTCATTGGTCTCAGTGAGGCCATTCTGTAGGATGTCAACATCACTTGGGGAGTTAATAATAGTTCCCAACTTGCAATTGTCTGTGAACTTTATGAGCTGGAGTCCCTTCATGTTGGCCTGGACTTCAGAGAAATAGATACCAAACAGGAGAGGACCCAGAACTGAACCCTGTGGGACTCCACTTGTGACTAGTCGGCAATCTAACTTGGAGTCAGCTGTTTTCACACTGTCGGTTGTAGCTGTGAGCCAGTTTGCAACCCACCTAGTGATATAGGGTTGATGCCTTACTTAGTGAGTTTTTCTATGATTCCTGAGTGGGGAATGGTATCTGAGGCCTTTGCCAGATCAAGGTAGGCTGTATGAACCACCTTGCCTTCATCCACAGCTCTGGTGATTGACCCAAAGAAGTCAACCAAGTTGAGCAGACATGATCTACCCTGCACAAACCCAAACTGTGTGGGATCCAGAGTTTGAAGATTCCCTGTATCCTTGTTTATTAGGTCCATGATAATGCATTCCATAGCTTTCCAAATCAGACTCATCAGGCTAATGTTATAGTTCCCAGGGTCTGTAGTCACTCCTCCTTTGTGGGAGTGGGACCACATTGCCGTGCATGCATTCTTTGGAGTGCATTATCCTGTAGTAGGCTAGGGTTAAACAACGGCCTTATGTGTGGGTTTGGATTCCTCTAATTTAAATTTCGTGGTGTAGCACACAGCCCGGGGACACCGTCCGGTCCCATTGATCTGTGTTTTGCTTTAGAGAGCAGCTCTCACCTGGGCATCTAGAGATGTTTGGAGCTGGGCTCTGGTGGGATAGATATTTCTCCTTTTGGGGGAGGAGGGAGAAATTTGCACTGAACCTGTCTGCCAGTATGTTGGCAATGTCTGTGGGTTCAGTGATTTTTATTATTTTGGACTAATTCTGAGCATATCTGGGAGTCTCCACCCAGGTTTTTCTAACATAGCTAAAGAGGCCTTATGATTGTCTTTTGTGTCATTAAGCGTTTTCTCTTAAGGGTTGTAGCGGTTGGTGCAGGCGGTGCGTGAACTTCGTGTGATCAGAGATGCCTTCCCTTTTAGGGATTTTGCTCTATCATGTGGTGGTAGCTTTCTCCTCTTGTTGTAGAGTTTGTTTATGGCTGGGGTCCACCAGACGATAAGCCTGCCTTTGGTGGAAGGGTCTTGATTTTTATTAGGGATTTGCTTGATCCATACATTCCTGGAGAGGTGCTAAGTAGAAGAGGCATTTGTAAGGGTTTTCAGCAGCGTGGGTTGTAGTTTCCACTGGCTCGGGGGCCTTGAGGATACCACTCCAGTCTTAGGGTGTGAAGTTTGCTTTTTGAAGTTCTTCACTGTGGTCTTTGCTGGGGGTGGGCGGGATGTGGATTCTGTGAAGATTAGGTGGTGATCTCATGATGGGGGATATACTTGCAGTGTGGAGCATTTTGACCCCATGTTTGATGATCAGGTCTAGTATATTTTCTCCTTCTGTTGTTACTTGTTCCCAGTTGTTCCTCGCATTTGTGTTGTGAATTCGGCGAACTTTTGGGCGCTGGGAGTGTTTGGGCTTGAGTAACGTGTTCCCGTCTATGTTTGGGCGGTTTAAGTCTCCCAATATGATGGTAATTGGAGAAACATTATTACTCTCCAGTGTCTTCAGGGAAGGCTGTGTGGGTTTCCTGAGTTTGAGGAAGGTGGTCTGTAGCATGCTACAAATTACAGGCACAGTTTGCCTATGGTTAGTTGCACCTGGATATTCTCCATTGCCCGTGCGTTGCCCGCATAACCTGGAAATGTGGGTACTCTGATGAATTATGGATGCTACTACATAGTTCGGTCCAGGTTTGGGGCGGAAAAGCATCGATATGAGGTAAAACCTGATAGTGCTGGGGTACTCTCGGGTATGAACCAGGTTTCAGTCACTGCACAGACACGATGTTCATACTTTTTCTTTATCCTTCGTAAAAGTCTGATTTGCTGGTAAATCATTCAGGATTACAGTCAATCAATCCAGACATCTGAGTTTTATACTTATTGTCCAAAATTGATGTTGATGCAAAATATGTTATTCTAGTAACTTTTTAAGTGAATTAGAGAAATATTTAAACATATTTATGATTCTGAGCATTTATTCTATTATTTTTGGGATTGTACTGAATTCTTAAGCAAAGAAATTGAGTTATAGTATCTGGTGTTCTGGTATTAGTTATAAAACTACCTGAAAGAGAAACTATCCCTGATGATCGGAAGCATCAGCTCTTCTTAAAATCCAAAGTTTGCACTGAGGTAAGTCACTCTGGGCTGCTGATCCCTCTAGTGCTTACCTTGGTCACTCTAGGCTGCTGATCCCTCCAGTGCTTATATTGTTCATGTTCATTATCATCTTCATCCTAACAGGGTCATATCACAGCCCCGTTCATGTTAAAGAGCATAATTAGGAAATGAATGCATTTTTCATTCCTCATTTTCCCCAATCAGCAGCAGCTTTTGTGGGGCCCCCACACAGACAAAGATGATTAAGGGGGGCCCCTGCAGCCATGGTTTTGCAGGGACTAAAAGCTGGCTATGTTAGTTAGTTTTAGTGGAGAAACTGTCCAACAGCAGGGTTTAACTAAGCCAGGAGCACTATGTCAGTAGTAAAATATTTAATGGAATTCTGATGCCTGTTACTTGACAAAACACCGTTACTACAACCAGAAATATCTTTGAATTTTGAAGGAGATATAAATAAGAGTTATTACACTCATAGTTTATTAAGTATGCAAGACTGCTGTACTAGCTTTTGTTGGTTTTACAGATGTGACAAAATATCAGGATAAGATAACTTGCTGTGGTTGGGGGCCCCCAGGGAACAGGGGGCCCCCAGCGACCGCAGGGTTCGCTGGTGCCTAAAACCGGCTATGCTAATGAGGGAAGAGTAGAGGAAGACAATTACCTCTTTCTTCCTGGATGCAAAACCCTTAGTAATGAGATGTGACACATAGAAAGACTTTCTGACCACAGAGGCAATGTGCTGATCAAAAGGGAGGTTGCTGTCAACCTGTGTTCCCAGATCTCTTATAATGCCTTCTGTGTTCCGTGGACTACCATCAATGTGGTAATTCATGGGAACCAGGTTTTTCCCAAAGAGGATGACGACACATTTTTTTGGCATTGAGCTTAAGGCCATGGTTCTGACACCAGTCATTGGTCTCAGTGAGGCCATTCTGTAAGATGTCAACATCACTTGGGGAGTTAATAATAGTTCCCAACTTGCAATTGTCTGTGAACTTTGTGAGATGGAGTCCCTTCATGTTGGCCTGGACTTCAGAGAAATAGATACCAAACAGGAGAGGACCCAGAACTGAACCCTGTGGGACTCCACTTGTGACTAGTCGGCAATCTAACTTGGAGTCAGCTGTTTTCACACTGTCGGTTGTAGCTGTGAGCCAGTTTGCAACCCACCTAGTGATATAGGGTTGATGCCTTACTTAGTGAGTTTTTCTATGATTCCTGAGTGGGGAATGGTATCAGAGGCCTTTGCCAGATTAAGGTAGGCTGTATGAACCACCTTGCCTTCATCCACAGCTCTGGTGATTGACCCAAAGAAGTCAACCAAGTTGAGCAGACATGATCTACCCTGCACAAACCCAAACTGTGTGTGATCCAGAGTTTGAAGATTCCCTGTATCCTTGTTTATTAGGTCCATGATGATGCATTCCATAGCTTTCCAAATCAGACTCATCAGGCTAATGTTATAGTTCCCAGGGTCTGTAGTCACTCCTCCTTTGTGGAGAGGGATGACTGCAGCAGTGCAACATTCAGTAGGGACAAAACCTGAGGTGAGGCTGTGATTGAACAGGACACACAGGTGAGGTGCCAGTTCACTCTCTAGTTCATGTAGAACTCAGCCAGGGATATTGTCAGGTCCCATAGAAGCTGTATTCTTGGCCTTTGACAGTGCTGTTTTAACCTGTGCAGCAGTAATACTGGGTGCCTGGCAATCTACTAGTATTGTGATTGGTCCTTTGCAGGGAGGGGGGTGGGTAAAATTGACACGGAATCTGTTGGCCAGTATATTGGCAATATCTGTTGGCTCGGTATAGAAGGTACTATTGTGCAGTAGCGCAGAGCAAATCTGGGTATTTCTGTGGAGATTCTTTACATAACTGTAGAAGGCCTTGTGGTTGTCTTTACTATCTGCTGCAGTTCTGTTTTCATAGCTAGCTTTAGAGGATTCAATGAGGGATCTCAATTTTTTGTTGAGGCTGTTAAGGGAGTTTTTCCAGTCTCGAGACTTCACCTTATTCTGTATCAGGTTCCTCCTTCTCTTGTAGAGTTTGCTTGTGGCAACATGCTGATTTTAAGGAAAGACAAATAATTATACATAAACATGTCATATGTGGGAGTATTTAAAAAAAATGGTACAAGGTTAGTAGATTAATTTCCCAGTTTACATTAAGGAATTGGATCTGAAGTGGAAGCACTGAGAACAGCCCAAAGACAATGTTCTTAATCACTGTGACCAGTCCGTCATACACTCTACTGTTCTGCTACTGCAAGACAGTGAGTATGTGGCTGGCATCATAACTTGTGCACTATGTACAATGAAGACTAAAAATAGAATTGCAGTAAGAAAAATGTAAAGCTAGTTAGAAACACACCAAGCTTTGCATAATTAGAAGGCTTCCATATTCTGTTCAAATTCCAAATGTGGTGCAGGCAAAAGTCAGATGAGGCAGACAGTCACATTTGCTGTCATCAGATTCTGAACCAGATATGGAAATAAGAAGCATACTGAGCTAAACATGAAAACCATGAGGCCACTGTTACAGGTAGTATAAAGAGTATAAAGAACCTGCATGGCAATACCCAGATTTGCTCTGAGCTACTGCACAATGGTACCTCCTATACCGACCAACAGATATTGCCAATGTACTGGCCAACAGATTCAGTGCCAACTTTACCCCCCCCCAAAGGACCAATCACAGTGTCAGTAGATTGCCAGGCACCTAGTATTACTGCTGTAAAGGTTAAAACAGCACTGTCCAAGGCCAATAATACAGCTTCTGTGGCACCTAACAATATCCCTGGCTGTGTTCTACATGAACTACAGAGCGAACTGGCACCTCACCTGTGTGCCCTGTTCAACCACAGCCTCACCTGAGGCTTTGTCCCTACTGAATGGCGGACTGCTACAGTCATCCTGCTCCACAAAGGAGGAGTGATTACAGACCCTGGGAACTATCGCCCCATTAGCCTGACGAATCTGATCTGCAAAGCCATGGAATGCATCACCAGGGACGTAATAAACAAGGATATAGAGAATCTCCAAACTCTGGATCCCACGTAGCTTGGTTTTGTGAAGGGTAGATCATGCCTGCTCAATTTGGTCGACTTCTATGAGTCAGTCACCAGAGCTGTGGATGAAGGCAAGGTAGTTTATACAGCCTACCTTGATCTGCCTTTGATACCATTCCCCACTCAGGAATCCTAGAAAAACTCACTAAGCTAGGCATCAACCCCTATATCACTAGGTGGGTTGCAAACTGGCTCACAGATAGACTCCACAGTGTGAAAGTAGCTGACTCCAAGTCAGACTGCCAACCAGTCACAAGTGGAGTCCCACATGGTTTGGTCCTGGGTCCTCTCCTGTTTGGTATCTACTTCTCTAAAGTCCAGGCCAACATATAGGGACTCTGGCTGACAAAGTTTGCAGATGATTGCAAGTTGGGAGCTATTATTAATATCCCCAAGTGATGTTGACATCCTACAGAAAGGCCTTACTGAGACTTACGACTGGTGTCAGAACCATGGCCTTTAGCTCAATGCCAAAAAATGTGTCATCTCCATCGGGAAAAACTCGGTTCCCATGAATTACCACATCGATGGTAGTCCACTGAACACAGAAGGTGTTGTAAGAGATCTGGGAACACAGGTTGACACCAACCTCTCTTTTGATCACCACATTGCCACTGTGGTCAGAAAGTCCCTCCTATGTGGCATATCTCATTACTAAGGGTTTTGCATCCAGGAAGAAAGAGGTCATTGTCTCCCTCTACTCTTCCCTCATTTGGCCAATCATTGAGTACAATGCCCCATTTGGCATGTACCTCAGTAAACACCTGCAACAACTTGAGAGGCCGCAAAAGTACCTCACAAAGAGGATCTTGGGCCTTAAACACTTGCCCTATATGGGCAGACTCAAAAAAAGTCCAACTATTCTCTGTCTCATATGACCTACTTAGAGGCGCTCTGTGCTTGACTTACAGAGCCATGTCTGACCCAGCTCTGTTAGAAATGCTACATCTAAAGAAAATCCCAATCCCTACGCACCACACCCTCCAAAGACCTTGACCTCATTACCACAATCAAGAGAACGTGCTTGTGGGACAGGTTCATAACCCACAGACTGCCCATGCTATGGAATAGACTTCCCATACATGTCAAACAGAGCACCTCACTGGCCCTCTTCAAGAGAAATCTTGATGAGTGGATGAAAAATAGAAAATTCACCCCGTGGGTCCCTCCAGTGGCTCTACTCGACAGAGGCACTGGGAACTAAGGTCAGGTGACACGATGCCAGGGTAATCCTATGGGCTAGGCTTGTAAAGGCTCCAGGGCCATTAGCCTAGTACACACCTATGAACCAATAAGCACGGAGTCACAACACGCCCACAGGCAGGACCGGGCATCAGGGGTCACAACACATCTGCAGGCAGGACTGGGGCATCAGTGCAAGCTGTACCACACAGCACATTAAATAATAAACATGCAGTCACATGCAGGCAGGACAGGGGCGTCAGTACAAGCTGTAGCACACAGCACACTGAAGAATAAGCATGGGTTCACAACACACCCGCAGGCAGGACTGGGGAATCAGCACAAGCTCTACCACACAGCACACTAAATAATAAACATGCGGTCATAACACACCTGCAGGCAGGACTGGGGCATCAGTACAAGCTGTAGCGCACAGCACACTAAGCATGGGGTGACAACACACCCACAAGCAGGACTTGGGCATCAGTATAAGCTGTACCACACAGCACACTAAATAATAAGCATGGGGTCACAACACACCCACAGGCAGGACTGGGACATCAGTACTAGCTCAACCACACAGCACACTAAATAATAAGCATGGGGTCACAGCACACCCACACACAGGACTGGACATCAGGGTCACAACTCACCCGCAGGCAGGACTGGAGCATCAGTGTGAGCTGTACCACACAGCACACTTAGTAATAAGCATGAAGTCACAACACACCTGCAGGCAGGGCTAGGGCAACAGGGGTCACAACATATCCATAGGCAGGACTGGGGCATCAGTACAAGCTGTAGCACACAGCACACTAAGTCATAAGCATGGGGTCACAACACACCCACTAGTAGGACTGGGGCATCAGTATGAGTTGTACCACACAGCACACTAAATAATATGCATGGGGTCACAACACACCCACAGGCAGGACTGGGGCATCAGTACTATCTCTACCACACAGCACACTAAATAATAAGCAAGAGGTCACAACACACCTGCAGGCAGGACTGGAGCATCAGTATGAGCTGTACCACACAGCACACTAAGTAATAAGCATGAAGTCACAACACACCTGCAGGCAAGACTGGGGCAACAGGGGTCACAACATATCCATAGGCAGGACTGGGGCATCCATACAAGCTCTACCACACAGCACACTAAGTAATAAGCAAGGGGTCACAACACACCCACAGGCAGGACTTGGGCATCAGTATGAGCTGTAATAAACACGCACACTAAATATTGATGGAAACCTAGCGACCTACAAAAAAAGCAATGATTCTATTGTTTCTAACATGAAAAACTCTCGAGTGCAATGGCAAAAAGTTCTTAAAGATAGTATGACTACTATATAGGATATCTGCTCATTCTCTGATGTTAAAGGTGCAAGTCTTAGTATACAGACATTTTTATTAACATGCAATACAATACAGGATTCAGTGGGTCTTTCATGATGAGTGAAACTTCCTGGCATGATCCATATACCTAAAAGTCACACTGTCACCAAAGCACATTGGACACCAACAATCAACCTTTACCGTAAGGCATGAACCCATTGGTGGGATGTAGATCATTACTTGTTGCTTTGTCTGCATTGTCTTTTATAATCATTTCAAAGGTAGTAATTATATTAAATGTGGTTATTTTATAGCAGCCAGAAGGAACATAACTACCTTGCAGGAACTTAAAGAACTGTCCATGGACTGTTCACAAATGACTGTTTTTTTAAGAACATGAAGTATGTCATTGGGCATTCCAAACTAGCCCCTTTTTACAAGACTGAAGATCACATGATTGACACCAAAATCCTGAAATGTGCAGAATGTTTAAAACTCTACTGAAATAGTACTGAATATAAACTTGAAAGCAATTACAGAAAAAAGCACAACAAATAAACATAAATATGCAGTGATTGTACAGAATGCAAGCTCATTACACCACCCACGAGGGAGCATTGCCTAACTAACAGTCTCTTCAAATATGTATTCTGAATCTAGGGTTGCAAAGCCTTTTTTTTATTTTGCAAAGAGATATTAGCATAAAATGCATGATTGGATTCCTTGGCTCCACAGTTGTGCAGCCTTTTATCTTCAGTAGATATTTAGGGGGTGTGGGGGTAAGACCCCCACATGACTGATACTGGAAGGCCATCACCTTCTTGTACTGTTGTGTTTTAATATAGTGTGATTAAAGTTCTTGATTTTCTAACTACTTTTGCATATATATTCAATATTTCAGTGCTCTGAATTTCAGGACTTTGTGTTTATTAGATATCAGGATTTTGTCTTCAAACATTTAATCTCATTTAGTCATGACTTTTACAATAGGGAGTCTTTAGCTGTATAGAGTGGTCCTGTATATGCTGCAAGTAACTTAATTTGGTGAAGATGTACACATTTCAACTTAGATACAATTAATTTTATAACAGATAATGCTGTTACCAAATGACCATATAAGAAGAATGCTTCTTTGAGGGATACCAAACATGATCAGAAATTAGCAGGAGACTTGCAGTGTGCATCTCATTTCAAGATTCAGTATAACTTCTTTTCTGTAGTTTATTAAATTTTTTTTGTGCAAAACAAATCAAGTGCATTTTTTGCCATATCTGTGATGTTTGCATGTTAACTCTTATTTTAGTGTTGTGTTAAAATGACAAAATATTCCTGTTTTGAAAAGTCTTTTTTTTAATTTTTGGCTTTTGGCATCAAGATCATCGTGTAGGACTGTCTATTTTTCCTTTGTTAGATTCAATTGCTAGAAACCATTCTAGACTTTGTGTATTTTATTATATGCCTGCAAAAGGGCTAGCCTGTTTGCATGGTAACCACAGCTGTTGCACTTCACTTGAATACTACCTTCACTATTGTCAAAAAATAGCCCTGGAATTAGCTTGCAACCTTTCACATTATTTATGACTCCTAGCATTTATCTGCAGTCTGTAATCTGACAACAGTTACAACACAGGCCTTTGCATAGACTGTAAAAAAATGCCATTTTTAAAATAGATCCCATACCTCTCAACTGTACAGATTTTTGCAGAATGTCCAGATTTTTGAATCATATTTTTGTCTATTCCTCATAAAATTTGTGGTTTTCTGGCAAAACACTGAGGATTGAAGTAACTAAATAATACTAAATAATGACAGGCATTTGAGTTTCTGACTTCAAATCCTTCAGAAAATATTTCAAAACCCCATTACACTTTGTCTATATGAGCAATATTTAAAATTTGTCCCTAATTTTGAGCCTTTGTCACCCCATTATTTCTGTCATCGTCTGGATTTCTTGTGCTGAGAGGTATGTAGAGTGTTTACAGACTGGATACAGCACAGAATTTATCTGATTTTTCACCTTACAGGATTTTCTTTTTGCTACTCTAAATGCGCTTTAAGCAAAATTGGCCCCAGTTTGTATGAAACACAGTATCATGTAGTTGCACTTGTTCTGCATTAGTTACTTTTTTTCCTCCTGCTCAAAACAATGTAGAAAAGGAGTTTTTAAGAGGCACAGATGTTTATCCCAGAATGCTAATTGCACTCTTAAAGGGCAACAAGGTTTGTATAGTACTCGCATTTAAGTTTACGAATAGCTGTGCTGCACTAGTGTGATTTGCAAGTCATAAAATCCTCCATCATTACATTTACACACCTGTAATATCAACACAGTTCTGTTTGTTTTGGCAGAGGAGCAAGTTTACACACCTTCATTCACTGGTGGGCTTTGGGCTCCTTGTCACGAATTTATTCTATTGCCTAATGTTGCATAACATTAAAGACCAGGAAGTATTTGGCAGTGCAGTGAAACAAAATGTTTCCTGGTGATAGTGCAGTGTACTGGCTCACCAGATGCGCAGTAGCAAGCACCGCCCAAAACCATCCCCCGTTGTTGTACGTCAGTTGGAAGTATTCATCTGGTGTGAATGAATATTTATTATGTTTCCGAACTGTACGGTGCCACAGTTTTTTAATATGTTAAACATCCTGCCTGTAGTATGCCTGTAATCATATTTATATCTGTATATTTATAGTGTACCTTAATTACCTCGCTTCGTACGAACAGCTGGAACAACATAAGTAATCCGTGGGCCCAGCCATACGTGTAATATAGCTGCTAAGCAATGTTTACAAAAAAGATGTTAGGATCGTTTCACCTTTGTATGGGTCCTATTGACTGTAATCTTAGTACTGCCAAATTGTATACGCGGACAGTAACTACTGACGTATGAGTGCATTAGTTAAGGTCATACTGTGAGCATAATACAGTGCTGTTTAAAAAAGTGCTGCTTTGTTTCTTTCCTGGATTGCTGTTTAGCCAGCGTCTTCCTGCTTCGCAGACCCCAGTGTAAATAAACCGTCATTGGTGGAGCGTTGCATAGCATCTGAGGGCTTATGTGTTTTGAAGGAACTACTTTTAAAGCTGTATGTGTGCCTGTGTTGTGCATATGTTAGGGCACACTTTTTGTAGACATTGAGGTTCTAGTTTATGCAGACTATTTATGCTGGTTGTTCAGCAAAACAAAAACATTTAGAATGATTAGAAGGTAGTGGCTGGTAAGCTGCTCAGTGATTTATGTGGAACATGCAGGCATATATCAGTTTTATGAGGCGGTGGGGAAAAAGATTTTAATTCTGATCTAAATTAGGTGGGGAAGAACAGCAGCACGAGAGCTTAGTGCACATATTAACGTTCTGCCTGTGTCGTAGACAGCTTGTAAGCTGTACAGCTGTGTGATAATGCAGATTTGGTCAGAAAAAATTCATTTTGTCAACACAGGTTTCGTTTAGGTTCAGTATCCCTTCTCTGTCAAGGTGCAGTGACCTTGGAGTGGGGATGTACAGTTTCCCAACTGCATAGGATTGTGGGTGACTGTCTCATATGAAAAAAATTGCTTTAATTTCTAACTGGGGAGTAAGGAAGTTTGACAACTTGTTTAGATGAAACTGCACTAAAACTCTGCACATGATATTTTTGCAGTACAATTGTGTTACATTCGGCCACATTAATTGTATGCGTGATGTCACTGCCTAATATGAATGGCATATCAGTCATGCCTCATTTCATAGGCAGCTTTTCACGCCAATCACCGGAGCCACGCCCAGTGCTGCGCAGAACTGAAGCCCGTACACTTACACTATTGCCTGTTTCCTTTTCCTCAATGTTGTATGGCATCAAAGTAATGAGGATATATGAGGATATGTTGCTATTTCTGTGTCATAACTGTATATGCAGTTTTACATCCGTTTGGGATTTTTTTTTTTTTTTTTTTTTTGTGGGGGGGGGTATTGATTTATAGAATTCAGCATTATAATTCTAGGATTTATTTTTGTAATTATGAATAGATCCCAAGCACTAACTTCAATATCTTGAGTATTAGTAGTAAGAAAATTTATTGTTAACTAAAAGTGCCTGCAGATGTGCCTTATACAAAGCATTATAACTAATCAGAAGAGTCTTTAAAACAAGTTATACCTGCAAACTTGAATACCAGGCTGGTCTTCTGAATCTAAATATATTTGGTATCCACTTAAAATAAATAAAATAACCAATTTGCCTAAAGTCTTTCTAATGATCTTCTAGACAGAAATTAAAAAAAAAAATCCAGGGGTCCTTGCTACCGTTTTATTATAACTCACATGGCAGATTTTGTTGTCCGGATCTTTGTTGCAATAATGTGCGGTTATCACTGAACTTTAATATTTCAATGAGAAAGCTTCAAGTAAGGATTACTCAGTCAGTATTCATTTCCTACAATACATGCTGAGGCAGCAGTAACAGCCAACTGCTCTGTTATGAAACACTGTGTGCCAGCCTGTGCCCAGCTTAAATTGTGCTTCCTCTTACCATTGTAGTAGGACAAGTGTGTGTGTGTACGCACATGTGTACTCTGTGTGCTGTGAGCCAGGAACACAGTATATCTAACCTTTCTGTACAGCCAGATCAACAGGAAGGCTCAGGAAATTGAATAGTTTCTTGGACGTGCCTATTTGTGTATACTAGAAACAGAAGTACTGAATTTCTGGTGAGCTAAGATGTGGCAGTTTATAGCATTTTTTTTTTTTTATGTTTGTCTTTGCTGAACAGTGATGGTAGTACTCATACAAGCCTATATTCCGTTTGTGTAGAAAACATTATACACTTGATGTAGTTACATGTTTTTTTTTTTTTTAATTTTGAATGTTTACAGTTTTATTTTTATTGAAATTATGCCATGTAAAAACAGCTCTGGGGAAACTCTATTCCCTCTTGAAGTCCCAGAAACATGGAATACACTGCCTCCTGACCTCGGGTTACAAAATTGTTCATCTATTTTCAAAAACCTCCTTAAATCATACCTTTGCACCAACCATTTATGTAACTGCAATGGACCTCCGTGAAGCCTCCCCCTACTGTAGGTTCTTACTTCCTGATGCTGCTGGTAAATACTGAGACTGTGCTGTATATGCTCACTGTATATATTGTAAATTTGTTCTTTCTATGAAAATCCCATGTGCATATATTGTACCTATACTTTACAAAAGTGCTATGATCATATATTTGTACTTCAACTTTGTATTTTTTAAATTGTTAACCTTTCTACAGCATGTTTCCTAACCAGTTATCATTTAAACTCTGTAACCTTTAATTGCTACCATGTATTACTCTTTATTCTGTAACCATTTGGAGCTTTTCTCCCCAGGACTCATCTGAAAATGGACACTAGCTGTCCAGCCAGGCAATTCTGGTAAACAAATGTTAAATAAATACACTTTTATGTATTGCGTTCTCCAAAAATGTTGTTAATGCATTCTTGGTTGGACTTTGCACAGAACTGCCAGCTTTGACGTGTAGGTTACATCACCCAGGAGCATAATAATATACATCTTTTACTGTCAATGAGATTTCTCATTTAATTACAAGAAAGAAAAAAAATAATTTGTAATACACAGAGAAATCCATTTTTGATGCTGCCCAATAACATTTTAAACAAATTCACAGGTATTAACAAGACTCTTGTTACATAGTGGAATTAACTGCAGGAATATGTTTTACACTTGCACTTTCATCTCTGATTGCATGTTGCACACTTTCACACACCATACCACATTTTTGTTAAAGGAGCATTGAGCTTTCTGGTGTACTTCGGTGTCTGCTCCACAATTTTAAATCCCACTGTTGATGGAAAAAATGAAAAGTTAAAATAAATTAGTAGGTGAGAAGCTAGGGTAATGGTAGGATACAAAAAAAATGTGAATTTCTGAGTGCACATCTTTTAATGCATTAGCATAGAAAATTACAGGCAAAGTATATGAAAATTAGATGTTTTCTGATTAAAGGTGTATTGTCAGTTGCTTGTAATGACTCCCTTTAATGTTAATCTTTAACTTTGGACTGAAAGCAGTTGCAGATCACATGTAGAGCTATATTTGCAAGGTGGAGGTATTTTCTTACTTAAACATAGCCATTCGAGTTAACTGTTTTTCTTCCTCTGTTTCTGCCTTAGTTTTTGCCACTCTCTAATGTATTCTATATAACTTTTGATGTACTGCATAATTCAGTGTTGCAGTACTGACTCTTGGGATTTCTGCCAGCAAGAAGCCCAGTGGTCAGTGTGGCTTCCAGAGTTCTTCACCCCAACCCCACCCCCCCAGGTCTGGCAGACTCGCTCCCACATGGACATCAGGATGTTGGTTGTATAATGGGACATTGGCTAGTGCTGTTTGCTGCATGGACATCAGGATGTTGGTTGTATAGTGGGACATTGGCTAGTGCTGTTTGCTGCATGGACATCAGGATGTTGGTTGTATAATGGGACATTGGCTAGTGCTGTTTGCTGTATGGACATCAGGATGTTGTATAATGGGACATTGGCTAGTGCTGTTTTCTGCATGGACATCAGGATGTTGGTTGTATAATGGGACATTAGCTAGTGCTGTTTTCTGCATGGACATCAGGATGTTGGTTGTATAATGGGGCATTGGCTAGTGCTGTTTTCTGCATGGACATCAGGATGTTGGTTGTATAGTGGGACATTGGCTAGTGCTGTTTTCTGCATGGACATCAGGATGTTGGTTGTATAGTGGGACATTGGCTAGTGCTGTTTGTTGCGTGGACATCAGGATGTTGGTTGTATAATGGGACATTGGCTAGTGCTGTTTGCTGCATGGACATCAGGATGTTGGTTGTATAGTGGGACATTGGCTAGTGCTGTTTTCTGCATGGACATCAGGATGTTGGTTGTATAGTGGGACATAAGCTAGTGCTGTTTTCTGCGTGAACATCAGGATGTTGGTTGTATATTGGGACATTGGCTAGTGCTGTTTGCTGCATGGACATCAGGATGTTGGTTGTATAGTGGGACATAAGCTAGTGCTGTTTTCTGCATGTACATCAGGATGTTGGTTGTATATTGGGACATTGGCTAGTGCTGTTTGCTGCGTGGACATCTGGATGTTGGTTGTATAATGGGACATTGGCTAGTGCTGTTTGCTGATCTTGTTTCAGTGTTTATGAGCAGCTTAGGTCTCTGTTTGCATTGCCAGTCTGTCTGGATGGCCCACTTCCAGAATTTCAGATCAAGTACCCTGTTGGGGAAAAGTGCTTATTTGTTTCTGTTTTTTCACTAGAGGTAATTTTAGATGTCTTCCTAAGGTCCATAATTATCTTGGGTACTGAAAGCAGATACATGGTATTGTCATAGTTTGGTTTCATTTTATCTAGATTTGGAGGACAACAGGGTCATGAAGTGCATGGCAGAATCTTTCCAGAAGTACTTAGCTTTAAAGAGGACCTGCATCTCTTCCCAGGTCACTTTGTCATCTGTTGGCTGTTCATCGCACTTTCATTAAAAGATAATAGTTGCCTTTGGAGAAGTACCCAAAAAATGAGAGAATTAGGTAGGCTAATGACACTTATGTTGGAGTTCAAATACTCTCATAGACTCAAATATACTGGTGTTAGTGAGGTACCTTTCCAGCATCTAGTTTATCCAAGTCTGTTGATATGACCCTTCAGGAAACTGCTACAAAGTTTGCTGTTAGCATGTCCTTGAAGCTGAAGCCACCTTGTACCTGGTTGGTGCTGAGGCCTCCCTGCATTATTGTTAGCATGGGGAGGATGGCATCACCACACTGTTTGTACTGTTGAGGTTGAAAAAGACCAAATCAAAGTCTTGGGTGTCCACCCATAGACTGCACTTCCAAGCATAGGCTTAAGACCCCCTAAGCCTAAATGGATGTTGCTTAGCTTACAATAGCCTGGAAAGAGCAAGTCTTCCCTCCCTCCTACCCTTCCCTATCCAGGGTTCCTCATCAGATCTCTTCATGACATCAGGCTTTATGAAATCTAAACAGCTAGCCTTTGAAGAATGCACAGTATCCGAGATACTGTCTGCTAAATGAAGGGAGCGTCCTCCCCTTTGGGTCTGTGATAGCTCATACTTTGCAGTAGACTATTTGGCTTACTTTAACCTGATGTCTTTGCTTTCATACTTGCAGTCTGACACTGAGGATACCCTGTCCTCAGCCTTGCTGCCTGAGGATGTTTTAGTTGGATATACCCCACAGTATAAAGGAAACCTTCAAATGTGAAGCAAGGGAGTTCTCTCAGACAGAGCTCAGGTATATACATTTTCTGGGACTACCAAAACCTTCTAGCAATTTCTACACCTCACTTACACCTGCTGTTAGGGCTCTCAGCTGCCAGTCTCGCATGTTAAAGTTACTGTAATTCCTCTATGGCCAGCCATAAGACACAGGGGTTACAAGACAAGGGCCTGAAAAGAAAGGTGCTATAATTATGCATTCTTGGTGCCCAGGTTTCTAGACACTTCATTACTTGTGTGTACAGAACAATTGATGCATCTTTCGCGGCAGCTGCTACAAGGTCAGTGGTTAGGAGACATGCGTGGCTGAAGAGTCCGCCCTTACCAAAACATGTGGAAGTGGAATTCCCAGGTATCCCACTGATTAAGGTGGTTGTGTGTGAACCCCCCAGCAGAGAAGGTGTTTTAAGAAACTGAAGGAAAAAGGTAAAACTGCACAATTAAAGATCTTTTCATTCAACAGACCCAAGACATGTCAGCAGGTACCAAAATAAAGGCTTGGTCCTCCTACCCTAAACAGGAGCACACTAAACCACCAAAGGGAAGAAAGGCTGTTATAGGAAGTGTCAGTTTGACCAGAGGAGAAAGCCTTGAGGGCCACTGGGACATAGAGTTCTGTGCTAACCCAATTCAATCATAACTTGTACTAGTGAATGGGGAATCAGAAATTTTCCCCTGGTCTGGCACCTATGTCTCTGGTAGACAGAAGCAGCATGTAAATGCTTGACCGCCCATGTTCAAACCTATGTACATCCTTTATAATAACCCTAGGGTATCAAAAATTGTCAGATATATTTGGGAAACGTGGCTGCTTAAAATGGCCCCCTGGGATCATTAGCCTGGTAATCACCTATGAACATGACAATTGGAGGGAAACCGCTATGATTCAACAAAGCTAACCCCTCTCCTCATTCCCAAAAATCCCACTTCTCTTCCTTCTTCCACCTCCATGTCCCATCACATCTTTCTCAAGGATAGAAGGCAAGCTGGCTTTCTTCTTGAAGCAGTGAGGAGACCTTGACACATGACAGGTGGGTTCTGCATGTAATAAAATTATGTTGCATCAGAAAGAAATAAACTTTCTTGGCAATTTCACCTGTACCAAAAGACTAGAAGTACCTTATGTCTACTATGCTGAGGAGCCATAGATAGGGTTCCTGGAAAAAGGACTGTGTTTTACACCAGTGCATTTCTAGTCTCAAGAAAGTAAGGAACCTTAGAGGATCATTTTTTTACCTTTCTTGGCTGAACAGGTTCCTAAGAGGTTCAAAGTTCAAAATACTGTAATTGAGCCTTCAGCCCTTGAAGATCCCACAAGCGTACATTGTAACAATGGATCTAAAGGGCACCTATCTGTACATCTCCGTAGCCAAGGTAGACAGACAGTTCCTCAGATTTGAAGCGTGGGATGTTCTTCATATTTCACTGTTGCAGTCATTACATTTGGGTTATCTGCCTGCAGGTAGCCCTCAGTCAGCCTGAATACCAGAGTCTTGGATTCCTGCATTGGATGCTGTCCCTCCTTCCATGACGTCAGGTCGTCAGGGGTATAAAACATGCAGCCAACGCCATTACACCAGTCTTTCTTGCCATGTGGTGCCCGAAGCAGAGGCAGTTCGCAAATGCCGGTCGGGCGACTCCTGAAATTTTCGTTTTTGACTGTCAGAACCGAAGTCTTCAAAAAAGCTAAGTACCCCGTTGAGGATCATTTTTCTTGCTCTTAAACAGATGTCAGTAAAAGTTAACAATTGTATTACCTGTGGAAAGCAAATACCTCATAAAGATTTTCATTCGTACTGCGTTCCTTGCTTAGGCCCAGACCACGACGTCCTTCGCTGTCGGTTTTGTACCTTATTCAACCTCCACACTATTCGTCGTTGGGCTATTTTTACAGCAAATTATTTTGGTACTTGGTTTAACTATCCAGAAATGGCTTAGGTAAGCCATCAGACTACTGATATTCTGAAAAAACGTAAAGATAAAGACAGAGACAGACCGCATAGGTCCAAAACTGCCGACGACAATTCCATTAAGCTAGTCACCAGTACTCAGTGAGGCACTTACGCAGCCCCTGATACCCGCTACTTCAGATTTGCAGGCCTCTGCTGAGACCCTTTCGGAGTCCGGTATGCTGCGAGATGCTTTTTTGACTATGGAACCTACGGATGTCTCTACCTTGGATGGGTCCAGAGCCGCTGTGCAAGCACCAGCTTCTGAGGGTGTATTCAGGCCTATAGACTTGCATTTCAAACCGATGCCATCTTCTTCTTCAAGGCCTAAAACTCGACCCACGCCTAGAAAACTGACGTCTAAACCACATGGTCAGGCCCATATGCCTAAAAAACAATGATAAGAATGGCTGGAGACCTTATTACTTTAATTAGGGGAAGTCAGCCTTCCCCCTCTAAGAGACCTAGAACTGATTTTCCTTCTGATTCTTCTGATCAGGATTCTGAAATTTCTGTTTCTTCTGATTACCAGGATTTGCCCTTATCTGCCTATGAGGATTCTGATGCAGAGGATTCCATTCCCTCTGCTTCCCCTCCAGAAGATTTTTCTTTTGGCGAAACCTTGATCTCTCTTAGGGAGCATTTCTGCTGGGAAAGCCAGGATTACTCTGACTCCAAAATGAGGCTTAGGGAATTCTTACTCCTCCCTCAACACAGGCCTTTAGCTATCCCTCCTTTTTTCGACATTGTAGATGATGCCTTCTTAAAATCTAGCCTGGCCACAGACTCTCTACCTCCAGCTCCCAGAAGACGTGACAGGTATTACAGAGTACCTGACTCTCGCAAGTTCCTCTTCAAGAATCCTACTGTGGATCCAGAGACCATTTCCCAAGGACCAAAAGGCATTAAGGCTACTACTGCCAAAAACCCTACCCCCTCTGACAGAGATTCCAGGGCCTTGGACAGATGGGGCAAGAAGGTATACACTTCTGCTACTTTGGCCATTAGGGCCTTAAACTGCCAGTTTCATATGTTAAAGTATCAACAACATATTATGGGACTTCTTAAACAGAAAATGATGTTGATTCCTGACTTTGACGAACATAAAGAATTTCAAGATTTAATGCATTCTGCTGAACAAGTTGGTAAACATACTTTGCAAGGGGGTTTTGATTCTTTAGAAGCATCTTGCAGGGCTGCTGTCACTGGGTCTGTACTTAGAAGGCATGCTTGGCTTAAGGAGCAAAACTTGCCAGATCATATTAAAGCTAAATTACTGGATGCTCCCTTAAACCAAGACCACCTGTTTGGCAACAAAGCAGAAGTCATCCTTAAAAAGATGGAGGAAAAAGCTAAATCTATGCAAACTGTTAAAGGCTTCCTGCAAGTACAGCCTCCCAGATTTAGTAGGCATTGGCCTTCTAAGAATTGGTCCTTTCCAGTCTCTTCCAGGCCTTCTCAGCCCAAACTCATGAACAGCAGACCACCTAGGCTACACTCTCAAGGCACACACAGGCCTAAGCATGGGTGGCCCCCACTTCCAAAACTGGAAGTAGTAAGACTCCCCCTATGCAAACATGTCAATGACTTAACCTTAACCCTTCCAAGCCCTGCTCAACTGCCTGCTCTTTTAGAGGGAAAGATCTCCCTGCATGCAAAAAACTGGGAAATCATTACCCAGGACAAATGGGTTTTAAATGTAGTTTTTCAAGGATACAGATTCCACTTCCACACCTTACCAACCCCAAACGGTTGGCAGACCTACCCCCAAATCAGTGGGCAGAGGCTCAACAGCAGATTCTTTCCCTTCTAAGTATCAGGGCTATTCAACCTGTCCCAGCAGAAGAAAGGGGACAAGGTTTTTACTCAAGACTTTTCCTAGTACCCAGAAAAGACAGCTCCTGGCGTTCTATCCTGGATCTCTCATTTCTAAACACCTTTTTGGTAATCCCAAAATTCAAAATGCTAACACTTTGGCAGCTGCTTCCTATGCTAGGCAGAGATGCCTGGTTGGCAACCTTGGACTTAAAGGAAGCTTACATGCACATTCCAATAAGGGAATCCTACAGAAAATACCTACGCTTCAGAGCAGGCTCTGTGCACCATCAATTCTCTGCACTTCCCTTTGGCTTATCTACTGCGCCCAGGGTATTCACCAAGTGTCTAGCTGCAGTCATTGCATTTTGCAGGCAGAGAAATATTCAAATATACCCATACCTGGACAATTGATTCAGGCAGAAAGCCAGGACATGCTATTAAAACATCTGGCATTTGTAAAGAAACTTCTAACCTCACTGGGGTACACCATAAACGAAAAGAAATCTCATCTAGTACCCTGCCAACAAATTGTATTCCTGGGAGCAAGCTTGAACACAACTTCCCAGGTGGCTTACCTCACACCAGAGAAACAAGTTTATTTGACAGCCTACTTCAACCTACTGGCCACAAAGACCCAGCTATCTGCAAGGAAAATCCTGCAAGCCCTGGGGTTCATGGCCTCTTGCATTCTACTAATTCCATATGTAAGACTGCATATGAGGAAACTACATTGGTATCTAAAAAGCCTATGGTGCCAACATTCTCAGGACCTGGAGTCAATGATTCCTATCATTCTTTGTATAAATACAGAGTTCCTTTGGTGGGCAGAGGCCTGCCACCTCAACAAGGGGCTCCCTTTCAATCTACCCCCTGCCGCCCAAACCCTGACTACAGACGCATCAGACTATGCATGGGGGGCTCACATGGCAGGGTAGTACATTCAGGGAAAATGGAACCCAAGTCAGATGCACCTGCATATCAACTAAAAAGAAATGTTAGCTGTACAGAATTCCTGGACAGCCTTCAAAGATCACATTCTTCCAAGACAATTATTGGTAAAGACAGACAACACCACAGTTATGTGGTACATAAACGAGCAGGGGGGAACCCACTCGTACCCTCTTGCAGACTAGCCATGGCTCTGTGGAACACAGCCTTCAGCTATCAAGTGCACATACAAGCTCAATTCCTGCCAGGCAAACTAAATTCACTGGCAGACAACCTAAGCAGAAATCTCATGAACCCTCACGAATGGAAACTGGAACCAAACATATTCAACCTCTTGAGGAACAAATGGGGGACTCCAGAGATAGACCTATTCGCCTCCCCTCAGAACTACCATTTGGACAAATTCTGCACAAGGGCTCCCCACAGTCAGGCTTGGAAAGTGGATACCCTGTCCTTTACCTGGGAATGCCTCTCAGTTTATGCCTTTCCCCCTCTGCCTCTCCTCTCAAAGGTTCTGCTAAAGATCAAACAGGACAAACCAAGGACAATACTAATCATGCCAGACTGGCCTCGCCAGCACTGGGGAACCCCCTCTTGCGCAGTATGATACTGTTAGATCCATGGCACCTACCTCAGACACCTTCCCTGCTGTCCCAGCAGGCAGGCCAGATCCTGCACCCTCAGCTTTAAACCCTCAACCTTGCAACCTGGCTAATTCCTTGAGCTCTCCAGTAGCATCTCTCAGTAAGCAGGTGCTGGATGTCATTCTGGAAGCAAGGAGACCTAGTACTAGAAAATCCTATGCTGAAAAGTGGAAAAGATAACTGTTCCTAGAGCCAGACTGTGGGGATGGGCACTAAGGTACCCAGCTTACCTCATATCCTTCAGTACTTAACAGAAATGCTGCGCAGGGGCCTATCTTTCTCATCAATTAAAATTCATACCTCTGCCATCACAGCACATTATAATACTGAACTACCCCTCTTCTCTCACCCCCTGTTAAAGCAATTCCTCAGAGGGGCTAAAAATGTAATACCCCCCCCCCCAGGAGAACCCCTACTTCAGCCTGGAACCTTAACTTTATATTGGAAAAGCTCACCTTTCCTCCTTTTGAACCAGCTGCAACCACAGAGTTGAAATTCCTTTCTTGGAAAACAGCCTTCCTTCTAGCCATCACTTCAGCAAGAAGAGTGTCTGAATTACAGGCCCTCATGGCAGGTGGAGCCCTTCATTATCTTCCATGCAGACAGGGTTTCCCTCAGGACCAACCCTTCCTTTATGCCCAGTGTGATGTCTAGTGTGGACCTAAATCAGTCCATTCATTTACCTACCTTTTTTCCTAATCCACAAAACAAAGGAGAACGAATGCTGCACTCTTTGGACGTACACAGACAACGTAGATTTTATTTGGACAGGACTAAGCCTCTCAGAAAATCTGAACAGCTGCTAGTTGGCTTTACTGCAGGGGCAGAGGGGAAGGCCATTTCAAAGCAAACCATTTCTAAATGGATAGCTCATTGCATTCATTTCTGCTATAAGCACCATGGAAAACCTACCCCACAGGGGATAAGATCACATTCCACCAGGGCTGCATCTACCTCTACAGCCTTTCTCAAAGGGGTCCCTACCAGGGACATCCTAGAAGCTGCTACCTGGAGCTCTGTTCATAGCTTCCACCAAGCATTACCACATTCCTATTTTTTTCTAAATCCAGAGCTGGTTTTGCCACTGCAGTCTTGCAGGGCTTAATAGCTGGTCCTAATGCTCTCTAACTTCCTCCTCCCTTCATTAGCTTTGGGAATCTGCCCAAATGTAATGACTGCAACAGTGAAACACGAAGAACATAGTACAGTTGTGTACACTTACCATAAATGTAGATGTTCGAGTGTATTCACTGTTGCAGTCCTGGTTACCCTCCCTCCAGCACCCTGACTTCTCTTGGCTCTACCTTTCCTTCTTATTTGGTGTATTTGAGCTTTCTGGTGTATTTGTTTTTTGTTGGAGGTGTAACATAACATATAATTGCTTCCCATTATGGGGGCACCTGACATCTGGGGCATGAAAAATTGATGTAATGGCGTCGGCTGCATGTTTTATACCCCTGACGTCATGGAAAGTGGGACAGCATCTGATACAGGAATCAACTTTGGTATTCAGGCCGGCTGAGGGCTACCTGCAGGCAGGTAACCCAAATGTAATGACTGCAACAGTCATTACACAACGGTACTTTCCTGTTACCAGTTGACTGCCTGCTCTTTGGCTTGTAAATTGTATCCAGGCATTTTGCAAATTGCTTTGTTCCAGTAATTGCTTTTTGTAGGGCAAATTTGTTCACATGCATACAGAATCTACTGGGTGGTGAAGATAAAACATCTCATTTTGACTTCCTCACAGCATTTCTTTAAGAAGTAATGCCACTTCACCTATGACGTATCTCTGCAGTATGCAAGGAAGCTGGCTCACCAGGTGTGAAAACCTTTATGGGGCACAGGGAGGATGTGCAGACTCTACACAGAAGGTATCTGAGCCAGGAACCAAACTCAAGAACTAGAACTGTGGTGCAGCAACTCTCACCAATAAATTTCTCCTAATATTTTGGGTCATGCGGCTTTTAAGAAGTTGGGATTGGAGATAAAAGCAAAGCCTACATATGTTGAAAAACAGTCACACACACACAGACTGTGAGACAACTGTGATACTCTGCAGTAGTGACTTCCAGCATGGCTGGGCTGGTATATTCAGAGGTTTAGCAGTTTTTCAGGAGAGCATTGTATACCAATAAGATCTGAAGCAGTGCCATTTATACATGCTTTCAGGAATGTACCCATAGAACTAAAAAGTAACAATTTTTTTGTCATTCTGATGAAATCCTTATTTTTACTGTGGATGACAGTACTAAAGTAAACCTTGCATTATGTTACTGAAGTCCGCAACTGGTGTTGTATCTTTCGGCTTTTCCCAGTTAGGGGTCGCCACAACGGAACTCCGGTCTGCTAATGATTGGCAGTAGATTTTTACGTACCGAGTTGCCAGCCCTGACGCACAACCTTCAACGAAGGTATGCCCATTCATGCATGTCTCTACACAGAAGGCACTTTAGCTGAGAATCGAACAAGTCAACTTCTTACTGTGAGGCGACAACACTACCGCAGCACCACCACCACAGTCTGAAGTCCGCAACTGGTGTGCATTATCTAAAAAATAAATGCAGAATCTTTAGGTAATTCCACAGTTAGCAATGGTAAAATAAAAGGTAAAGAATTTGAAGTGTATTGACTCTGTCATACATATGCAAGTACAGAAAGAAGTTACTGTAAAGAGCAAAAGTCATCTGTAAGGAAAAAAAGACTAATTTTTCCCACAAGGAATAATGAAGTTATATCCAAAGTCTAGTATGCGTGTATGTATTTGTTCATTTATATATTTATTCATTTTGGTAACCAATATTTTGGCCAACAGACCCTTTCTCACACATTACCCAGATCCATTGGTAAGAAATTACAGAGTCACAGAATGCAGTCATGAGCATCACATCAAATGTTTACATTACAACAGATTTATACTTGTTACACAGACTGTCACAAGAAGGTTTGCACAACGTAGTTACATTAATGTTTAAAACAATATTTACAATGAGTAATTTGAAGAACTTGTACATTGAGAATAGTGTGACACTTGGTAATGGGTTTAGCAAGCAGCAGTCACTGAAATAGCAATTCATTTACCAAAAGCACTTTCAAACAACGCATTTATTATTGTACAGGCAGAGTGTAATAAACTGTGTGTAGATGGCCATTGTTGAACCAAGGTTGTTTTTAACCCTTTTATATGGTAGGAGCAAGCCGATTCTTATAACAAGTATTCCTTCTTTTAGTTTGCTTTTAAGTGCTTCCATGGTACTTTCTTGACTGAATTCTGACATGAACTGCTTCAGATTTACAGATGCCAGCTTTGAGAATGCCCTTTCACCTATCTCTCTCTTGAACACTGGCCTTATGAGTGTAAAGTTTTCCTTGTGTAAATTTCTTAGCACCTAGTTTTGTTGTCCAATTTGTATTTTTGTTCTTAATGGAGGGCAATGTCTTAGCTTAATTTTGTAGATTTGTGTGGAAATTAGCAGGTATGCTCTTTTATTAAAAGGTAACCATTTAACACATTGTAGAAGCTAGAAATTATAGGTTAGTTGATTTACAAGTAAAGCAAATCTGCACATTTTATTTCTTGCATTTTGATTTCTTTATATTGACATGGTATTGAAGGGCAGTTAGTGGAAGAACGTATTCAGTTTTTGAAATTACTATATTCCTCGCTAGTTCAAAGCTAACCAAATAATGGTTCCAGTCAGTTGAGAAAACAAATGTTTTAGAGGTTTACATAACTCATGTTTGGGAGCAGTAAACTACAAAGGAAGAGCAAGAGACATGCAGTCCTTTAGCCAGGTATGTCACCAGAGGAAGAGCATGTTGGACAGGCGTACCATCTGCAGTACGTAATATAAAAGTCTTGAAGAAAATGTATCATACCCTGTTCCAGAGCATCACTGCGGTGGTGGTGCTGCGGTAGCGTTGTCGCCTCACAGTAAGAAGTTATCCTGTTCGATTCTCAGCTAGAGCATCTTCTGTGTGGAGACGTCCGTGAATGGGCGTACCTTCGTTGAAGGTTGTGCGTCAGGGCTGGCAACTCGGCACGTAAAAATCTACTGCCAATCATTAGTGGACCGGAGTTCCACTGTGGCGACCCCTAACCAGGAAAAGCCGAAAGACACAACAACAACAACCCTGTTCCAGAGCATCCATGGAATGAAGTGAGTTCAGATTTGTTCCTGTTCAAAGACATTAGTTATCTGTGTGGATTGCTATTCTGATGTTCCTTGAAATAATCAGAGTGAAAAACACATCAGGTGCACAACTGTTGAGCACATTAAAGCATAATTTTTCAAGACAAGAATTACCTCCTGTTCTTGCGTCTGCTAATGGCTTGTAGTATACAGGTCAGGAATTCAGAATTTGTTTGCAAGAATGGGACTTTAAACATGCTAAATTTAAGTCCATACTGTCAACTGTCCAGTGGACAAGTGGAGAGAACTAGTCACCTGATGAAGAGTCCCATGACCAACAGCTTTAGTAAAAGCTGAAAAGGTTGTCATCTTCAGTGTCTGAGTGTAGGAATACGTCACAAGTTTAAATTCATTACTTTACCAAAAAGGCTAATAGGCAGAAGCTTTTATATATCAAAGGGCACATTTATTTCAGGGCACAGTAGTTACTCACTTGCAAAATAATGGTTGAATATTTGTGAAAGGTTTGTAGTATTGACACAGGTGTGACTAAGATGTATATCGTCTTCATATCGAGCCTTTCAAAGGTTAGTGCACACTGATTTACCTTTCAAGCTGCATCTCTTGGTTAATGTGGTAGGTTTTATATACATTATTGTGACCACTGCCACCATTTCTTTGATGATGGTGATATTTTTAGTATCCTTCTACAAAATTACCTTTGCTGTTCGAGGACATTTACTTTTATATAAATATTTTGTGATATGACATGAATTATACTGTAAGGTTCCCGGAGTTGTATGTGAAAAATGAACTATACAAATTCTTGTCATTATTAGATAAGAAAAGTAAACATCATAAAGACAGCTCTTGCTATGTTCAGGGCAGTGTAATTATTGGTACATTTAACTACATGTATATTGAATTGGATCTGTGAAAACAGATGAGATGTTTGCTCATCCTGTATGCCACTCATAATTCTGCATTTTTTCATAAGATCTGCTGCTTGACGCACACACTCGGTGTCTTTGAGCACTGTGTACATCCCAGGTTCTTGTCATATGACATCGAGCAGCAGTCTTATGCTTCATTATGGCATCTGCTTTGCACTGCTGTCATACTGCTGGATTGTATATCCATGGGATTTCAGTGTATTCTTATGTGACGTGGGACAGAAGGGGTCACGTGGTGTTACAGTGTAAACCTAAACTTGCCTCATCTGTATCCTCTTAGAGAAATAGTGCCTCAGGACAGAAAAAAAGGATCCTTCATTATTACTTTGTGGTCCACGTAAGTCCTGTAAACTGCTCAGCTTTTACATACTCCCCTCAAATAGTGCACCACATACTTGAAAATACCCTAAATTGGCTCCATAATAATACCACCTCAGAAATCATTTGTGTAGGCAACATAAGTACTGATTGATTAACTTCACCCTTTCTTTACAGACAAGATATCTAAATAACTATTTTAGAATAAAACCAGGCAACAAGTTGCTTGCAGTAAAAGGTAAACGCTCCTAATTCAGACGACAGTGTATCATAAATAAATTAACCACAAAAAGAAATGGCTTTGCAGTAAAAATCCAGTTCCCAATGTAAAATAACAAAACAAAACAGCAAACCTCTATTTCCAAAGTAAAACAGCTTTTTCAGCTCATAAAAGTAGTATGCTGCAAAGTAAAGCAAGTGTAGCTGGTTCTTCAACCCAAAAAGAATCGCACAAAAGTATAATCCAAACGAGAACTTTAATAGCTAGCTAGAGTTAAGCGCTTTCACCAAATGGCTTTTTCAAAACTTCAACAACTGCCATTAAAAACAAAAACAAAGCATTTAAATATACAATGGAAGAAGTTCATTGGTGCACATGACATAGTTAATTGACTTAAACTCTAGTTCATTTACATATATACAGAAATCCTTCTGATATACTTCTAAAATACATTTAAAAAAGCTAAGATAGTTTATTCATCATAATACAGAAGGACATAGTATAAAAACACACATCTATGACCTAAAACAAATGTAAAATGAGATAGTGAAATGTTATAAATAGTTATAAAACATCCATAGTGTAGCATGAAGAGGAAAAAAAGGGGTAAAATACGATTGATTCAAGTGTAACTATATAAAAATGCTCCATAAAAGTCTATATAAGTCTATATGTGCAACAGGGTTCAGATACATGATAGTACATGAATTAAAAAGTAGTGCAGGTAGGTATGTGTATAAAAAGGGGGGGGGGCAACTAAGTGTGTAGAAACTAAAAACATTTTGCTTACACAGTAAAAGGTAAAACCTGAACTCCATCAATGACACCAGGGAAAATGTCTGCTCAGAGAGGGGGGACAATCCACCTCAGTAGACAATGGTGATACAGGTAGGCGTGTATGGGAAGGAGAAATAACTAAGTAGGGGTCTAAAACCCTTTTCTTACGTAGTAATGGTTTAACCTGGACTCTATCATTGACACCAGGGAATTTGTCCGCTCTAGGCGGACAATCCATCTCAGTTCACATTCAATAAATGTGAATCAACATCTCCACCTCTGAGATTAGGTTCAACTTGTTGTAGTACACTAAAGTTAAAGTAATGGTCAGGTCCTGTATTTCTAACATGTCTGGCAAGTGCATTATGATCAGATGCTATCCTAATGTTGTAAACATGTTCTCTTATACGTTCTCTAAGTTGTCTACAAGTCTTGCCTACATAAAATACCGGACAAGAGACACACTTAGCAATATACACAACATTATTGCTGGTGCAATTGGTGCCAGTATTAAAGTAAAAAATTTTTTGTGTTGTCGGATGTTTAAAAGTGTCACTGTTGTCTATATATTGACATTGATTACAATTTTGACAGGATATTGTATTATGGTCAGATCTTGGTTTCTGGTAACCATGTTCTACTAAAGGGCGATGGCATAAGGTCCTTTTTAGATTGGGTTTATTCTTATAGACAAACCTTGGAGTTCAGGTTTTACCTTTTACTGTGTAAGCAAAATGTTTTTAGTTTCTACACACTTAGTTGCCCCCCTATAACTATTTATAACATTTCACTATCTCATTTTACATTTGTTTTAGGTCATAGATGTGTGTTTTTATACTATGTCCTTCTGTATTATGATGAATAAACTATCTTAGCTTTTTTAAATGTATTTTAGAAGTATATCAGAAGGATTTCTGTATATATGTAAATGAACTAGAGTTTAAGTCAATTAACTATGTCATGTGCACCAATGAACTTCTTCCATTGTATATTTAAATGCTTTGTTTTTAATGGCAGTTGTTGAAGTTTTGAAAAAGCCATTTGGTGCTCTAGCTAGCTATTAAAGTTCTCGTTTGGATTATACTTTTGTGCGATTCTTTTTGGGTTGAAGAACCAGCTACACTTGCTTTACTTTGCAGCATACTACTTTTATGAGCTGAAAAAGCTGTTTTACTTTGGAAATAGAGGTTTGCTGTTTTTGTTTTTGTTATTTTACATTGGGAACTGGATTTTTTACTGCAAAGCCATTTCGCTCCTTTTTGTGGTTAATTTAAATAACTATTTTAACTAAAAAAAAAATCACCAGCATAACTGATAAAGTAAGCAAGAGAGGTAGTCCTCTAGACTGGGTACTAGACACCAAAACAGAACATGTGATCACAACTGGCCTACATGTATTTTCCGTAAGTGACCATAATTCAGAGTTCTTAATTTGAAATCATGACAAACCTAAAAAAGTCCTTAATACCTCACCATTCGCAGTTTCCAAAGAAACAGTATAGAATACCTAAATCAACAGAACAAGTAGACTGGAGACTGAAGGATGACCTTCCTACTGTAGGTACTGCAGATAAATACCTCTGGTCACCCTTCATGACATTATTAGATAGGCTAGCTGCTCCTGTATCTCTGAGTGAAACATCAGCCAAAGATGACCACATTCTTAAAAGCCATAATGGCAGAGTGAGAGGGAGCTTGGGTAACCTATAACAAAAATTCAGCCTGCAATTATCAGCATCTTACAATCGATTGGAAAAAAAAGCTCATAAAGAAGTATTGAAAAATAAATACTTTCAAATAATACAACAAAAAGAACAAAACAGCAACAAAGGAAATACAACGGCCAGAAAACCAAAATAAATTTAATAGAAGCACTGAATACTGTGACGTCTCGGCTGAAAAGCCTTCAAGGAGTAAACACTCTGGCAACAAAACAAATTCTTCATCTAAAGATTTCCGAAACAAATTAGTAGACCATTCAAGCCAGGGCAGCCCTGCACCCTGCCTACCTCCCCATGCTCTGTGTAGTTTCCAAAACTGTTAATACCCTAGAAAACTATTTTGATGCTGGCATCTCCTCCTTATATAGCTTATCCCTCTCATCATCACCAAATACAGCAAATATTGTATCACGTCTTTCACAGCAATCCTCACAGAAAGAGGCAAATGTAACTAAAGTCCATAAAGCTTACAAAATAAATATGTACCATGCTGACCTCCCACCAAAATTAATTTAAGATGAGAATAAGTAGAGGTATGGAGGATGGTATCATAATCACTCTCGTGTTAAAAGGTCACATAATAGCACCTCTCAAAGGTGGGACGTCTACTGAGCTCAATAATTTTCAACCCCCTGCAGTCCTTTTATCATTCCAAAAACTCACTGTCAACTGACCACATTTATCATAAAACAAAACATTGGTCTGTCAGTTTCGGCATTATCTTTATAAAGATGTTTAATGTGGCTGTCCTAACTTTGTCTGTGTTAGAGATAATTTAAATTCAGCTAATGGAGCAGCAGCACTTTTCCAGGACCTCTTAAGTTTGATGCTATTAATTATCAGTGGCAAAAAGTAGATAAACATTTCTAAGGTTTTCTCTCTTTACTGTAAACTTCTTTACATGTTGTGTAGCATGTATGAGATTCAGAGTGAAATGGTGCTGAAAGCTATTGTCTGAATGCATTAGAACCAAATCGTACCACAGGAATTAGTTCTTGGATGTGTTTTGCTCAGATTATATGTAAACCAAATGACAAATCAGACCAGCCATCTAAAGGTCATTTAATGTGTAGAAAATAAAACACTACTGTGCTCAACTAAATGCTGCAGTGTGACAGCAAAACACCTTCAAAAAGAGTTCCTCCCTGCACAGCAATTGTTGCTAGACTCCCGTTTAGTAATACTGTTCTGTTGTAATTTCTACAAAATGCAAAATATCCCAAAAGTCACAATTTTACTAGTCCATGCAGCAGAAGTACCCAATGCACACACACACACACACCTTAAAGTGCATTAACATACTGTTAGACAACAGCAACTCTGTGTGACCCACATAGCCATAAAAATGATATACAGCTCTTTGCATATATAGAACAAGATACTAGCTAATGTATATGGCCAAATAAGGACGAATGCCCTCCACCTCCCGTACAGTCCAAGCTGTTCAATGGCTGTATAACTTAAACAGGCTTATTGAACACCCTTGTCTCAAAATTGGAGTGGACCTCTCCCAAAAATGAAATGTTCATTCTTTGCTATCAAGTAAGTTCTACCAGTATACCCTCCTCACATAATTATCCTGGCCAGATTTCAAAACAAAGTAGCCCTCTGCTTCCTAAATAATTCTAGTAAATTTCTTCTTCAGAATGCCCAAATATTTTACTTGAAACCTACTGCCCCACCAACTAATAGTGCTAATAAAAACTAGCAAAATTATCAATTCAAAAATTCTATAAGCAAGATATGAAATATGCTTCACAATTAAACTGTGACTTAAACCCATACATCCTTAAAAAAATAAATAAATCAATATATCCCTTAAAAACAAAACCAAATGCAAATGTTAACCCTTAACCAAAGTACATAATAATGTGGCATTCAGCCATTGTCTGTCACAGTTTGACTGTTTTTCTGACAAAATTAAAAACTACTTTAAGTGTAAATATGCTATCAAATCTCAAACATGATAGTGGCCATTAGTTTGGAAAAAGTCAATTTATATTCCAATCACAAATAAATAGCACTGCTAAAGAGTGTTCAAAATATTGTGTAGTTGTACTTGTTTTACATGGTAGTAAGCTAATGCTATAGATCCAGCAAGTTAGATTTCAACAGATTTTGGACCAAGAGCTGTCAGATGTACAAGCTCATTTTAAAAGGGGGGCAAAGGCCCCGGGGAGCAAGGGCAATGGAGAAAGCAAGGGAGTTCAAATAACGCATATACTGCTGCTTCACTGACTAAAGCTTTTGACTGTGTGGTCCATACCAAACTGTGGGAAGTTCTTATAGAAATGGGGGAGATAGTCACCTTACTTATCAACGACTCTGTATGAAGGACAGGTAACTACATTTAGAACCAAAATTGGAATAACTGACTTGTTTAGGATTGGGAAAGAGTAGGACAAGGCTGTATATTATTATCGTAAGTATTAATTTTACATGCTGAACGTATCACGCAGATGCTGGGCTAGAGGAGTCAGGTGATGTAATCAAAACTCCCAAGAAATATATTAATATCAGATATGCAGATGATATCACGCTGAAGAGTGAAAGTGATTAAGAATTAAAGAGCCTGTTAAGGAAAGTGAAAGAAAGTGCAAAAGTTGAATGTTGCTTAACATCACAAAAAATAAATAAGTAAATATAATTATATTTTCTAGCTCCATCAATTCTTTGCAGATATTTGAGGAAGAAGTGAAAACAGTGACAGGTTTAATTTTCCTGGGGTCAAAGATGTCTATAGTTGGTGACTGCAGCTGTGAAATTAAAATAAGTTTACTTGCTGGAAGAAAGCTAACACAAATTGGAGAAGATTTTTATAGAGCAATGACACTGCGTTGTCAGCAAAGGTCTATATAGTTAAAGTAGTGTTTTTTCCAGCAATGACATACAACTGTGAGAGTTGGACAATAGTAAAGGCTATGCTCAGGAAAATTGATGCTTTGGTGTTGGAGACAACCTTCGAGAATTCTGTGTACTTCAGCATCAAATTAGTCAATACTTAAGGAAATAAATCCAGACTGTTTGGAAGGCCTGATGGTAAAACTAAAGATGAGATACTTTGGCCTCTTAATGTAAAGGCAGGATTTATAGGTTACTAGTTTACAACCACTATGGCCCCTATAAGCCTAGCCACACAGCCAAACTATTTGGGTTCCAAGTATTATGTCTGCATAAGGAGGCATTTTTATAGCAAGGTAACTAAGGATTTGTAAATGAGGGGTATTAGGATAATACTTGTCTTATTGATGTCCTCTGTCCATAAGCAACATGGCAGTCAGACTGGGGGTAAATTTATGATTCCCATCCAATTGTCAAGGGTTTATTTAAATACAGCTCAGGGATGAACTCTGTTTTACATGGATGGGAAGCCTGTTCCATAATGCGGGGATCCTTTCGGACATGTATCTTATCTCTCCAGCATATTCTATTTACGACACAAACAAAGTTAAGAAACGTGGATCTAGTGTTTCTAGTGCTGTTTGTTTTGTGCTTGTGCAAGTGATCCATCAGGGCTGGGTCTGAGGAAGCCCTGTAAGCCAGGCAAAGATCCCCACTCAGAAGCCTGACAGAGTTTGTAGGTGATCAGTGTAGGATGGGGCATTCATGTCCTGAATTCTTCTGGTAAAACTTTATGGGAGTTCCAGCTGTTGCAAGTGGCTGGTTAGGTACATGCCAAAGGGGGGCATTGTATTCAATGATACATCTGGTATGGGCTGAGTTGAGGAATACTATAACTTCCTTGGACCTGGATGCCATGCCCTTATCTAGGTACCCTATCAGGCATGTGCTATGTGCACTGTAGCATACATTTTCTCAACTAGAGTGTAGTAAATGCAAAAAAAAAAAAAAAACTTTCCTGAAAAATATGTTCTTAATCCTTTAATTCTCCCCTTTCCTGTTGGAATACTGTCTGTTGAACTTTGTAGTCATTGTCAGTTGGCTAAGTGCTAATAAGCTTCTTGCACTCTGAATCACATCCCCAGTTGACAGTTAACCCTTCTTTTGTTTGCATGAAAAAAAATTAAGTCCTATTCACATTTGTCTTTAGTTATAATTCATTTTTGCTTGTCAGGGGGAGGGGGTCATCTCACAAGAGAAGTTCATAGATTAGTACTAGGCTAACTGCCCTTGTGGGTCTTTTTTGAGCTTAGTCAGTTATCCCATGTGAGAATCAAACCCTGCATCTGGTCTATGTAAGGTGAACACCTTAGCCATTATGCCAACTTCAGTTTTGTTTCTAAGGTACTAACAGGCAGGAAGCAAAAAATGTCACAACCTCATAACTGACCTCACAAGTGGAAAGGAGTACTGACTTTATTGGGGAAGCAGGACATGACTCCGAAGTTTTAAAACTGAATTTTTTAATTGTCGCAGCGATAGTGAAGGACTGTCTGTTTCCCCTTGTATACAGCTGTAACCTATGCATCAGCCCTTTTAGTTACGGATATAAATGAGCATTCCCTTTCTGTGTCTGGTTCTGGTTCATCGTGATCCTGTCTGTTTTAAGTCATTGACATTTTGGTAATGTTCTTCTTTAATATTCCATAGATTTTAATATGTATTGACTTTTCTCTGCATGTCAGTATTAGGGATTCCTGATAAGCTTGCTGCTGTTGGCACTGCTGCCTTTTACAGGGCTGAGAGAAAAAAAAAAACAAGCTTTGATTTTTGTTTGTTTATTTATGTGGAGAAACATGGAGAGGGCATAGCCAGCTTTCAGTGACACAGTCTGATACTGGGAAAGTTAAAACATTGAAGCCTAGAGTATTTTCATGTTCTTTCATCCGGCACCTGTAGCTCCTTGTGGCATCCATACTTGAGCAGGTGACTTCCTTAACTAAATTATTTAACAGTTAGTAATAAACATTATTAGAAATAGCAAGGTATACATAATAAAACGGCATCAGGATTTTTAATCTAGAATGTTTTACAATAAAAATATTAATAGATTTTTTGTAATTTGTTGTCTATATTTTCAAAACTAAGAACTACATTTTATTGGGGGCATTATGTAATATGCAATGGTGATAGGCAGAAAAATGTACGATCAAGGTTCACGTCTAATGCAGTATACTAGAGATATTGCTATTTACTTGTTAAAAAGATAAACAATTTTTCTACATGTACTTAATACTTTTACAAGCTATTGCATTGCATCAGGTGCAACTTTAGATGATGTTGAAGAAAACTGTCACTGATGTTTGTACTGTAAGTTCTGCATATTGAGAGATATTGCTACAGATCACCTACCATGTCCCAGGACCCCCACTCTGCATTCCTGGAAACACTGGGAAACATAAAGGTCCTACCATACACCCTGATATTGGGTGATTTCAATTACCCAAACATTAACTGGGAGAACTACTCAAGTACAAACTCCCTTGCCCAATATTTCCTAGAATTTATAAACTCAAATGCCTTGGATCATCTGGTCAACACCCCCACCAGAGGTGACAAACATATTGGACCTGGTAATCACCAACATGGGCGACCAGTGTTTCACACCGGAGGTCAACCCCTCGCTGGTTAGATCTGACCATAAACTAATCACTCTGGATATCCATATTCCACCACCACCCCCGGTCAAAGAAACCACTGTGAAAAACTTTTCAAAAGCAAACTTCCCACCTCGGTCTTAAGTAATGTGAAGTTTCAAAGCCCCCATGCTAAAGGATAATGCTGTCCGAGCTGCAAAATCCTTTACTAATGCACTCTATGGGCACCTACAAGAATGCATGGATTGTGCTATCCCAAACAAAACCAAGACTCACTCCTCCAAGAAAAGGAAACCAGTCTGGTGGACCCCTGCCATAAACAAGCTATACAATAGAAGGAGGAAACTAGTACAGAAAAGAGTAAAATCCCAAGAAGGGAAGACATCCCTGATCAGTATCAGCAAGAAACTACGTTGCTTCATAAAATCATTCAAGACTAGCTTCAAAAGAAAAATTGTCATGGACTCCAAAGATAACCACAAGGCATTCTTTAGCTATGTCAAGAATCTAAGTAGCAATTCTCAGATCTGCTCGGAGTTGGTGCAGAATGGCACAAAATACACTGAACTGACCGATATAGCCAACATCCTGGCAAACAGGTTCAGTGCAAACTTCACCTGCCTTCTCACCCCCAAAAGGGCCCATAACTATACCAGAAGAATGTAGTGCCCCTGAAATTGCAGACTGTTTAAACTCAGCCTCTCCACAGGCTACGTGTCCACAGAGTGGCGCACAGCAACGGTAATTCCACTCCACAAAGGTGGAGCCACAACGGACCCCAGGAACTATCGCCCTATAAGCCTGACTAGCTTGGTCTGCAAAGCTGTGGAGAGCATCATCATGGATTTCATTAACAGAGACATTGGAAATCTCCAAACACTGGACCCTACCCAGTTCGGCTTTGCTAAGGGCAGATCATGCCTCCCAAACCTGGTGGACTTATTTGAGACAGTTACCAAGGCTATAGACGAGGGAAAGGTGGTCCACACAGCTTACCTAGACCTCGCAAAGGCCTTCGACACCATTCCCCACTCAGGTATTCTAGACAAGCTCACCAGCCTGAACATAAACCCCTATGTCACGAGATGGGTTGCCAACTGACTCACGGACAGAACCCACATGGTAAGAGTTGCGGGAGCTAGGTCTGACTATAAACCAGTTACAAGTGGCATTCCCCACGGCGCAGTCCTAGGACCCCTGCTGTTCGGCATATACTTCTCATTGGTACAGGCAAGCACAGGAGGACTATGGCTGACCAAGTTCGCAGATGACTGCAAACTAGAGGCTATAATTGACTCTCCGGCTGACAGACTTTCCTCCAAAAGGGTCTCACTGAGACAGATACCTGTTGTCAAAACCATGGCCTCAAGCTAAATGCCAAAATGTGCATAGTCATCCCCTTTGGAAAAAACAAAGTACCCACAAACTACCACATAGGTGGTAGCCCCCTAAATACGGAAGACGTAATAAGGGATCTGGGGACCCAAGTAGATAGTAACCTCTCCTTTGATAATCACATTGCCAAAGTGGTTAGAAAATCCTTCTATGTGGCCCACCTAATCACAAAAGGGTTTGCATCCAGATCGAAAGAGGTCATTGGGCCCCTCTACGCATCACTCATCAGACCCACCATAGAGTACAATGCCCCATTTGGGATGTACCTTACAAGACACCTGCAACAACTGGAAAGACCACAGAATTACCTCACCAAAGAGGATCACTGGCCTCAAGCAGATGCCCTATGCAGCTCGACTGAAGAAACTCCAGCTGTACTCGGTTGTATACCGCCTACTCAGAGGTGATGTCTGCCTGACATACAAGGCCTTGTCCAACCCAGAATTGATGGACATGCTCCACCTAAAGAAAACCATTTTCCCTCGAGCCACACGCTCCAGGGATCTAAACCTCACCACAACAATAAATAGGACGTGCTGAAGGGATAGATTCCTGTCCCAGAGACTTCCCATGCTCTGGAACAAGATTCCAGTCTACATTAGGCAGAGCTCCTCGCTAACCCTCTTAAAGAGAAACCTTGATGAGTGGATGGGAAACAAAGTTCACCCCAGGGATCACTTCAATGGCTCTGCTGGACAGAGGCACAGGGAACTAATCTAAGGGAGCGGCGAAAGCCAACACCTTCCGGCTAGGCTTATAAATGCCTTCGGGCAGATAGACTAGTACCTACCTATGACCCTATATTAACTGTAGTTATATTACCAATTAAGCACAAGTTTTCATATTTGTATAAATATTTCAATAAATGGACACTCAAAGTAGAATTTCTTGAATCACATAAAAACTCATGCCTGGCTAACAAAAATATTCTGATAGTCCTGGCAAGACTGCACAGTGAGAAAGATAACAGTGGTATCTGAAATCTCTTTGGTCCCAGCACCAGCAGCTTTTATCTTTTCAAATCTCAGTGCTGGAGTTTGTCAGAAAATAAGTCATTTGGCTTTGTGCACTGAATGTCCAGCTTTTTATGTTGGTAAGACAGAACGCACCATTAAAAACACATTTATGAGCATGATTATTAATTTTGAAAGCAGATGTTAATGCAGTTTGTAGGCATACAATTGAATGTTTAAATTTTAAGCAGTTCTCTCATAATATTAGAAAGAATTTATCATAGTCCACATGGGAACTCATGGGAGGTAATCACTAAGTACAAATAACTGCTTTGGCAGCTTAAATTAAAAGCTACTAGTTCACCTGTTATAAATGACTGCATTTATCACCTTTCCCTAAGCAAAGGGCAGTGAAACTGACTATATTTGGTGCCTCTGTTTTTTCGGTATAGCAATTGTTTCAATGAAATTATTAATTTTAATTGGTAGGAATTAGATAAATACATTTTAGGATCAGATATAAATTTTAGACATCGATTTTATACAATAGCATATAGCATATATATGAGGATTCATAAGAACATTTTTTTGATTTTATGAATAATATTGTAACAGATGTTCATCTACTTTTTTTTTATCGTATTTTATTTTGAAGTATATTAATTTTAGTTAAATGTTTAAATGCTGTCTGTATTTTATTAGATATCGTCTGACCATGGGGTAATTATTGTCCTTTTAAAATTGTGAACGGAAGAGGAGCTTTTAGTTCTGAAGAAGTCTGTGATGTGTGTCAGATGAAAGTGCTTGCTTAACTTGTTTATTGTGGATTTTTAATATTTTGTTATTAAGTTTACATAGTTTTAAGCCTTTTGTGAGTTTGTAGTATTCCAGCAAGCATGATCCTGGGAGGACGTTCTGTTCATGCACATTTTTGATTCTTTGGTCTCTTCATATACATATGCTTCTTAGTTTGGTTAAATCATTTGGTGGAGACAACAGATATCCTTAAATCCAGGTCTCTCTCTCCCTTCCTGCTCCAATGCAGTCAGTCAACTTAGACACATTGAACTTTGCTCTGGGAGCAGTTTTAAGATGGCTAAAAGTGTGTGTGTGTGTGTGGGGGGGGTATACCAAGGACAAGATGCTAGCACATAAATATCAAGGAGATGCTTGCCCTGATCAAGGCACTCAACTCTCTGAACCATGTTTGGTCCCTGGGACCACTTCAAGTGGTTACAGACAATACCACAGTCAGGTTGTACATCAATGTGTCTGACTTTTCAGAAGCAGTGTGAGCAAAAATACCACTGGTTTTGTCTGTGGACATGCACGCACAATGTTGCTGTGTACTGTTGTCCCACCCCAAACTAATTTTCCAGTACTGGCATTGAAGTACAGCCTAAAGGGGACACCCCTGAGTGTGCCTTCCTTGGGATGAGATGTTAAATTAAGGCCCCATTTTGCCTGCGCTGGGCAATATAAATACTACCTCCGGTCTCCCCTGAAGAAAGTCCATACTGGGACTAACCTAGTCAACAATGCATACATAAATATGTAACTCTTTGGGGAAGCTGTAAAATAAAATAAAAGTTAACTGCTTGTTATTATTCAGAAATAATGCAAAGCTTGCATTACATAACGACTAGCCTCTCAGAGCTTCTGGAGATTTCCATCTCCACCCCCACCCCCACCCCCCTGACTGTATAAGTGGATTTTGACACAGGCTTAGTACAGGATTTTTCCATGGACCTTACCTAGTGTAAAACCAGTCCTTCTTAGAGTCATGCAAAGGAGGATGCTTTACCTTGTGTGGAGAGATGAAGACCGAGTGATCTTTATTTCTTTAACTTTCCTTACAGTTAAGCCTTATGAGTTATGCATGGAACATTTCTAAAGCTTGTGTGGAAGTCCGAGGGTAGTGTGATCATTATGTCTTGGTGGGGTAACATCGATGGTGGGTCAGGGCAGCACAGATGAAGATGAGGGTAGTAGCACTAGACCTTAGTGTACAAAGTGGAAACAATGTCTATATCTCTGCCCTTCCCTAAGCTGTAAGTTGGGCAACATAGAATGATTTGTTATTTTCTTGGCTACATGTTGGTCAAGGGCCAGATTGTTGTCTACATATGTTTCCAGGTCTCTTACTACTGGGTTGACTCTTAAGAGCATTTTACCAATGAAGTAATTAACTTGGGTTGGTAGTTTCCCAGAGGGCATTATAATGTATTTTTGGCATTGAATTTTAGCTATTGGTTTTGGCACCAGCCATTTCTCTGTGTTAAACCCACTTGCAAGATGTTGACGTTTATGCCATTGGGACACTTTGCTGAAAAAGATTAAAAGCAAAAGAAAAAAGGGACTGCAGATGCTAAGAAAACATTACTAAAGTTATGAAAATGAATTTTGATTCCTGACAAGCAAGCCAGAGAGGTCATGAAGAATCAGATTCCACTTAACGATTAAACAACATTGAAACTGTAATAACGGTGTGATAATGACTCACAATGAGTCACTTATGGAATCCCCTTTATTTTTGCCCGCTACATAATGGCGTTTCCTAAAGATCTGCTAATCATCCCAAGCCATCTGGAGCTCATTAAGCTTCTAATGAGAACTGGAGCCTGCCAAACAAAGGATTTTTTTATCCTTACTGACAGCTGTGACAGACCTTAAAGAGCTGTTAAGGTAACTAGTACCAGCTTGGTTCTTTTTTGATTGTCCTGAATTAGTAATATCTTGAGCAGATACACGACCTCTGTCAGCACTTTCATGCCATTAGGCAGTTAACTTGCCTTTCCAGCGTAGGTCATACAGCAGTTTTTTTTTCTCTTTATTAACCTAACTCTCATTGTTTCGTAACAGTGTGGGAGCTGCTTATATACCCTGATGAAAGTCATAGCATCCTAATTCTGTTTACCTGTTCAACTCCAGAACACAGAAGCATTTAATTAGCACTCTGTGCTGACACAGACAAAGGATTGCATGCCTTGTATCCCTTCTCATACTAATTAGATATGAAGATTTATATTTCAGTAAAAAAAGGAAGCTCATGAAAACAGTTACTAAGCTCAGTACTACAAATTGTAGTGTCTTATTTAAGCTGTATGCACAACATGCAATTGAATATAGGCATTCCAAAGCAGGCGAGAAGTTTCATGCTGCTCAAACCTGTTCACGAAAATACACCTGAGTCACACACTTGCTGCCCCCATTCAATTCCCCATTGGAAATGGTAACATTAAGCAATGGTAGACTACATGATATTACATCAGCTGTTGCTAACCAAGCACACAGTAATATGTATTTGTTGAAGGAAATCTCTTGAATAAACTGTCATTTTCACATTATATATGTATATGCAACTGTTATGACTGTAAACACAATAATCTGCGTTATTTTTACAGAAACAGTTATAGTAATGATGGCATAATTCCAGGAAAAACAGAAGTAGTAACGTAAAAGCAGTTAACTGCTGTCATTCATATAGATTGTTTCAAAACAATTATTTATTTACCAGGGTAGTGGACTGATCAACAGAGACCCATTTTAGCTACAGCCTACAATATACAAAGCTGAAAGGCATTGCATACAAAATTGGGGAATATAGTAATACAAATTTGCAAAGTGTCTGTTATGGCAGTTAGCTTGCATTGATTAGAAAGGAGTGCATACAAATACACAACAAAAGCACTGACATTTTTCAGTCACATAACTAAGTTAGTTTGATTATTCCTTTTTGTAAATTAGCTAAAGCAAAAGGGAGAGCATGAACATGTAGGAAGGATGGACTTGGGTGCTAGAAGCATAAGCTCAAGTCAGTGATACAAGCATCTGAAGAGGATATAAAAAGTAAAATGTTGCCCTGAAGGCAGGTTATATAGTTGTTTTGGTCTGAAAGCAGCGGCAGGTACCTTTTCCTATGAGACTGATGGATAATTTAAGTTTGAATTCTCTGTTTTGAGATTAGGCCCGAGATTGGAGAAGACCAGGCTGGAGATGGTAAGACCTTTGATAAAAGGCATCTTCCGGAAACAGCAGCATCATATACTTATGCATATTGTTCATACAGCATTTATTGATGATGCTTTAAAACAATGCCTTAAAATGGCATTAGTATACCCTTTGAATTAAGTATACTTTTTACTACATCAGATGAAATCTTGCAAAAAAACGTTCTTGTACCCATAGCAAGATGTCTGTAACTTGGCCAAATGTCAGTTGAAATTAAACACTTGGTATGGTGTTTCCAGTCTGGGATAGGGGCCTTTCTAAAGCTATCAGACAAACATGTCTGAACAGCGTACCTTACATAGGACTTTATGGCAAAAATGTTATGTTTATTTCTCCTCTGAACACTAATATGAGGAATCTTTGGCATTAAAAAAAAGTGGTCATCCAGTAGCCTTTGCATAGTGACCATCCTAGTTGTTCAACCATTTGAGGACTTCCTGGTCATCTATCTATTTATCTGTAGATCTGGATGTGGTCTGAATCATCCATCCATCCATCCATTCACTCATCTGTGGTTGATGGTATGGTTGTCCTGTCTTGTGTATGCAGTAAGGCTAGTCTTTTTTTTTTTTTTTTTTTACACCTGTTTGTTGACCAGGAAAGCCCTCTGGATAAACGTTTCCTTTTCAGGGCTAACCTGGGAGTACTGTCTATTAATTGACTTACTCAGCATCACAGAGCTGGCAAACGAAGATTGAAGCAATCAAAGTCTGTACCCAAAGGGATCAGTTCATCAGCAGCTCAGAGCCTTGGTTCTGTGCACTGCCAGTCATTCATCATTTTCTGTTAGGAGGAGTTTTCATCCTTCCAGCTACAATGGGCAGTCTGGTCAGTCATCATTTGGAAGTCTGATCGTCTCTTTCTTGTGGACTTTTTTTTTTTTATGGATTCATAAAGTTAATGAGGCAGAGTCAGTCCATGGACCATAATCACCTTGCCAAGACTGACCTTCATAGGTCACCCGTTGCCTTCAGGAGGTCAAAACTTTTTACTTCAAGGGTGAGTTAAAAGGCATCCAGCCATTCATCAAAGTTTGCCTGAAAAGAAGCAAAGAATATCTGATGTTATGTAGTCCAGTCTCGCCTTTATTCTTACCCGTGGATTTGGAACCGAACCTCTGCTCTGACTCGGCCATACTCTAGCTCAAAGTCTTCAATTGCCTCGTGGCTAAGAGGTATCCTATCATGCAACAGGTCTATTCCCCAGATCTCATTTGCCGGTCAGCCGTGGTTTCGCTTTTGGCCGTGGCTAAGTATATTGTGTATAAAATTTTTATAAACTGTTGACTTGTTGCTCAAAAAAGCTATTTTCATATCTCTGTGTGTGTGGTAGTGGTGTTTTACTGCCTTTGATTTGTTCTCTGGCTGTTTTTGTGGCCTTGTGGTTGGCATCCCGTTTGTTTCCTTTCCCCACGGGCTAGACCCTTTTAAGTTAGAGGACCTAGTCCTCCCCATTGTTTCTGTGTGGTCTTTGGTTTGGTGCTCCATTCTGTTAGCGTTAGTGTTGTTGTGTCTGGCTAGTGGTGCTATCCTGCCTTTGTTTCCCCGGGCTAGGCCCATTTAAGTTAGAGGACCTAGTCCTCCCTGTTGTTTTTCCTGCCGGTTTATAGGCCGTTTTAGTTAGTGGCTCTGTTTCGTGTGCGGGGTTAGTTGGGGCTAGTGTGTGTACGTATTGTTTTGTTCCTTTCAGCATGTCCAAGGATTCTAAGGAACACAGGCCTTCGTGTTTTAAAATGCATGTTGAATGCAACAATAAAATGTCTTTAACTGATGGGCACTCTGTGTGCATGTACTGCTTGGGGGCTATTCACCTCCAAGAGTCCTGCTTGTTTTGTCATTCCTTCAGTCCCCGTGTGCTACAGGAGAGGTAGAACAAGCTCATTTTGAAAGGACTGCTTAAACACTCCTTCGAGGAAGACTTGGCTAAGTCTTCCAGTGCATTATCCTCTCCAGCTAAAAAGGACAAAAAGATTTCTAAGAAGCGCTCTCAGGCTCTGTTTCTTCAGAGCCGCCAGAGAAAGTTGCTAGAACAGCTTCTCCTTCTTCGGTTCCATTGGCCTCAGTGCTGACAGAAGGTAGTCTCTTGACTAAGTCCGTATCATATCCCAGCCTTTCGGAGCCGGTCTCCAGTTATTCAACTGGGTTCTCCTTCATGCAAGTCCCCCTTCTGTAGGGAGTTCCAGATCTCCTACTTTATCTTCCAGGTCTTCCAGGACCCTTTCTGATGAGGATGTTGATAGGGTGGTGAAGAAACTGCTTCAGTCATCTGTGCTGGCCAAATTGATTTTGGCTCCGACCCAGTCGGCTCCAGAGCTATGGCCTCTTCATCCTTTGTTGTTCCTCCTCTGAGCCTTTCTCAGCCTTCGGAGCCAGAGTTGTTTGTTCCGTCGGGTGTCATTAGGTCAGTTCCAGTAGCCTCATCTGGCCTCTCTGTTCCGATTTCTGCTCCGACCCCGTCTGCTCCATCCACAGGGTCGAGGGTCCATGGTTCTCCGGTCGGACCCGAGGGGGAGTGATCGGATCGATCTTCATCGGTTCCAAGCCTACCTCTTGGTGCTTCAGCTCGAATGAGCTTGGACCTGGCATCTGCTTCGGACCTCATCTCCTCAGCGCCGAGGGCTACTACTGTTTCCTCTACAGTTAGTCAGGCTTCGGAGCCGGGGGGATCAGCCTTCAAGGTTATGAGGAACGTGCTGGCCAGGTCGTCAGGTGCATCCTACGGCACCGATACTCTGCCCCCTCCAGCACCGGTGTCAGTTTCAGATCACGCTCTATCCATGGGCAGCGGAGACCCTAAGCCTCGGGATACCTCCATGAGTGGTCCCCAACTTTCTGATGTCTCCCTAGAGTTTTTGCCTGAGGAGCCCGCCAGAAAGAGATTGTGTAAGAGGAAACACCTTGACTCCCCGGATGAGTCTGTCATGTCGGACACTGACCTTGAGGAGTCCGAGGGGTCCCCCAAGTCGTCTTCTGAAGATATCTGTTTTTCAGATATCCTGGAGATCTTGAAGCAGAGAGGTGGCTGGCCCTCCAAATCCCCTTCTGATGAGGGGTCGGTGTTCCTGAAGGCTTTCGGGTCTCAACCCTCTGCCTCTTGGGTTTCTCCCCCTTTTGATGAGCTACTAGATCTCGTCTGTCGAAAGGTGTGGGAAACTCCTGACACTGTGGAACCAGTCCCTAGGAGACTCAATAAATTTTTGTCTGCCCCCGCTGACAATGAATATCTAAAGGCGTTCCAGTAGATGCTACAGTGATGGCAGTGGCCACTAAGAAGGAACTTGCTGAAACTTAATCTACTGTCCATCCACCTAACAAGGAGTCCCGGGCTATGGACAGATATGGGAACCGTGTGTTTACCTCAGCGGCCTTTACACTGCAGTCGCTGAACTACTTGACACATTTTACAAGGCTCCAGAGAGATCTCCCAAAAGAGCTAGGAGATTCTCTGCAGGGTAACATTCCTGATGCCATGGCACAGAAGGTCAAGGCACAGATGTCTACCCTAAATTCCCTTACCAACTCCTCCATGAAGCTGATCTCATATGCAGCCGATGGAGCGAGTAGGGCAGCGGGTTCCAGAGTCTCTCTTAGGAGGCACTCCTGGATGCGCCTGTGCAATTTCACGGAGGCCTTCAAGTCTACGTTCGCCAACGCCCCCTTTGATGGTTCATCATTTGGAACGAAGGTAAAGTACACTCTCAATAGGTGCGAACAGGAAGGAAAAACCCTGTCTGCTGTGGGAGTCCCCTTTTTCATGCCTTCTAAACCTTATCCCAAGGGCCAGAAGGGTGGGAAAATGTGGTTCAGAATGTCGCAGAGGTGTTTTCTGGACACACAAGTGATTCCCCCTCCGGAGGCAGGGGAGGGGGTGGAAGTTCAGGTAGATGCTGCCCTAGAGGCAGAGGAGGCCCATGTAACCAGGGGGACCATGATTCCTTTTGTGGTTCTCCCTACCAGCACTCCTGAAGGGAGGCCCGACTGTGTGTCTCTGGAGCCGGTCGGGGGTCACATTTCTTTATACCCAGAAGCCTGGCAAGACATCACCCAAGACAAGTGGGTATTAAAGATAATTTCCAGAGATTATCATATTCCCTTCTCTTCTCCTCCCTCACCAACCAAGAGAATCACAGACATTCCACCCAGTCACAGGGATTCCGCAACTTTAGAAATAAAAAAGTTGCTTTCAAAGGGAGCCATCAAGCCTGTCCCCACAGACCAAGTAGGATTAGGGACTTGCTCCAGATTCTTTTTGGTGCCGAAAAGAATAGGGGACCTGAGACCCATCTTGGATCTCAGCCGATTGAACCTTCATGTACAAAAGTCCAAGTTCCACGTGGTCACCTTACAGTCAATACTCCCTCTGTTAGGGAAAGATGTGTGGATGTGCTCCATTGACCTCAGATATGCTTACTACCATATCAAGATGGACAGGGCATCGAGAGGTCATCTATGCTTATGGCTGGGAGCCAGTCATTTTCAGTTTCGTGCTCTGCCCTTTGGTCTCACCACAGCCCTCAGGGTGTTCAAATGCATGACAGTGGTAATGGCTCACTTAGACGTCAGGGATTCCAAGTGTTTCCGTACCTGGATGACTGGCTCCTTTCTGCCACCACCAGGCATCTACTGTTACAGACCAGGGACACCACCATTACACTGTGCCAAAGGTTAGGAATTACTCTAAATTGAAAAAAAATCTGCCTTGTTGCCCTCACAGCGTGTCACTTTTATCAGTGCCAAGCTCGATACGGTGCTCATGAGGGCCTTCTTACCAGAAGAGAGAATTCAGGCTCTACAACAGCAGGTCTACGCCTTACTACCATTGAGGAAGGTCATGGCAAAAGTGGTCCTCAAGTTATTAGGGACCATGGCTGCCACGATCATGCTAATTCACCTTGCCAGACTACACATGAGGGTTTTTCAGTGGCTGCTTTTTGCTCAATGGTCACTATAGCATCTCCCACTCTATTCTGATTATGGACACGTGCAAGCGGAATCTACGCCGGTGGCTTCAGGCCAGCAATCTCAGCATGGGCAAGCCCTTTGTCCCATCTTCTCCAGTTGCCACGGTAACTACGGATGCCTCCCAGATCGGGGGGGGGGGGCATTATCTTGGCAGGACTGTCCAAGGCACGTGGCAGGATCACGAGACCCATTTGCATATCAGTGTCTTGGAGATGAAAGCAGTGCTATTAGCATTGCAAGCACTTCAGAGCTTTTCTCCCTCTAGGGACAATTGCAGTCCACTCAGACAACATGTCAGTGGTATGGTATCTGAACAAGCAGGGAGGAACTAAGTCATACCCCCTTTGTAGAGAGGCTCTTTGGGTTTGGCAGTGGGTGATGTCTTCTCAATGCTTTCTAGTTGCAACGCATATACCGGGGAAGTCCAACGTGATTGCCTACAGGCTGAGCAGAGCTATCCTAATGCCTCACGAGTGGTCCCTGAACAATTATGTTGCGCAAGAGATATTCCACAGATGGGGTCAGCCTTGCTGTGATCTATTTGCCAGCCCCCTCAATGCCAAATGCAGTAGCTACTTCACCCTTATCCCCCCGGAGGGGGAGACACCCAAGGATGCTCTGGCTCACGATTGGCCCTCCGGTCTTCTGTACGCCTTTCCACCGTTACCTCTGATATCAAAGGTCATTCAGAAAGCACAGTCTTTGGGAAGCAAAATGATCCTCATTGCCCCACACTGGCCTCGTCAGATTTGGTTTCCCTTTCTTCAACCCTATCTAATGGACAAGCCCTGGATTCTGGACCCAGCTCCAGATCTGCTGACTGATATGTCAGGACAGTTCCATCCCTCCATCCAGACCCTCAAGTTGACAGCTTGGCTGCTCCAGTTCCGTCCTTAGTCAGGCTTCATGATTTTTCCCGGAAGTGGTCCATATTCTATCATCTTCCCACAAGCCTTCTACCAGGAAGATTTATTCCAGTAAGTGGAAGAGATTTTCTATTTGGGCACATGAGAGACATATTGATCCTTATACAGCGCCTATTTCGGCAATATTGGAATTTCTTTCTTAACTGTTCAGTCAGGGTTCAGTGCAATTGGCAGTGATTTCTACCTTTCACATTGCTAATGAGCCCAACCTTTTGTCTCATAGGCTTTGTAAGGCTTTTATGAGAGGGACATTGTTACTCCGACCTCCAGTCTTTGATCCAGTGATGCCATGGGACCTCAATTTTGTACTACAGAAGCTCAACTCCCTTTGAGCCCACAATTACGTGTAACATTAAATTATTGTCATGGAAGACAGTGTTCTTGGTAGCCATAACTTCAGCTAGGTGGGTCTTATTGATTAGGCCACCTTATTTGGTGTTTCACAAAGATAGGGTCTCCTTAAGAACTAACCCTTCTTTTGTTCCAAAGGTTGCCTCTGCTGTCAATATCAACCAATCCATTGAGTTGCCTGTGTTTTTTCCTGAATTCTCCAACAAGGCAGAATTTAAGTTTCATCAGCTAGATGTTCATAGACAATTGCGTTTCTGTTTACATAGGACAAAAGATTTCAGGAAATCAGATCAAATGTTTTGTCTCGTTTTCAAACACTAGACTTGGGGTTCTGGTTTCTAAGGTAACCTTGTATTGCTGGATCTCCGATTGCATCTCATTTATTTATGCTTCCAATGGCAAAGAATTACCCTTTAAAGTAAAGGCTCATTCTACACCGACTGTGGCTACCTCAACTGCATTTCAAGCTAGGATGTCTATGGATGATATTTGTGCTGCAGCAACATGGGCTTCACCTCATACCTTTATTAGCCACTACAATTTAGATCTGGTCTCTAGAGGCAGATCTTGCTTTGGTTCCACGGTGCTCGAGTATTTATCACTGAGCCACCCAAGATCAAGGTGCTAGGGACGCTATCCCACGGGTAAGAATGAAGGCGAGATTGGACTACATAACATCAAGAAGTTATGTACTCACCATAACGTTGGATGTATGTAGTCCATCTCGCCTTACATTCTTACTAACCCTCCCTCCTTCCCCCTCCTGGAGGACCTGGAGGTATTGTCTCTAGGTGTCAGTAGTCCTTTCTGTTGGGATTGTTGTTCTCTGTGTGTGTGTGTGTGTGTGTGTGTGTGTGTGTGTGTGTGTGTGTGTGTGTGTGTGTGTGTGTGTGAGCTTGCAGCAAACAAGATCTGGGGAATAGACCTGTTGCATGATGGGGATACCTCTTAGCCACGAGCCAATTGAAGACTTCGAGCTAGAGTATGGCTGAGTCAGAGATGAGGTTTGGCTCCGAACCCACGGGTAAGAATGTAAGTTGAAATGGACTACTTACATTGAACATTATGATGAGTACATAACTTCTTGTTTTGATGAGTAGCAGAAAACTGTTCCAGAGGTTGGAGAAACAGAATTTGCTAAGAAATCTGCCACTCTAGTATGTCTTGTTAGTTGATCCTGATTTAAGTCTCTCATTCAAAGTTTGTGGAGCCATATGTTTTGCAGAGGTATATGAGACCAAAGTTGAACTTTTTGGGCACAATTTCAAAAGGTACTTTTGTCGCAAAAACAACATTTCGCATCACCAAAAGAACACCATCCTCAAGGTGAAGTGTGGTGGTGGCAGTATCATGCTTTGGGGTTGCTTTTTTTCAGCTGGAACTGGGGCTTTAGCCCAGGTGGAGGGAATTATGAACAGTTCCAAATACCTGTCGCTTTTGGCCCAAAACCTTCAGGCATCTGCTAGAAAGCTGACAAGGAAGAGGAATTTCATCTTTCAACACGACAGTGACTCCAAGCATACATCCAAATCAACAAAAAAATGGCTTCACCAGAAGAAAATTAAAAGATTTGGAATGGCCCAGCCAGAGCCCAGATCTAAATCCAATAGAAAATGTGTGGGGTGACTTGAAGACGGCTGTGACCAAGAGATTTCTGCCCAGTGCTCTGAATGTCAAAGTGAAAAAACTCAGTGAAGCTCGGGTAAATGGCAGAAGTAACTATGACGCTCTTAAGGTAACCATATACCTCATCATCTAATTAGTGACGTGCATGAATGGATGAATGAGATTCTCACTGTCTCTACCTACTATCTAGCGAAACCACAGCCAAGAGAATGGGGTTGGCAGAATCAGTGGGGAAAGAAGACCCTGTTGAGCTTGACTTTAGTCTGGCAATGCTAAGCTTTATTTTTGGGTTAATCACAGTCTCTTTAATTGATGGCAGGTGTTTACCCAAGAAGACTGAATGCTGTAATTAAATCAAAAGTTGCTTCAACAAAGTATTAGTTTGAGGGTGTGCACACTTATGCAACCAGCTTATTGTACATTTTTTTATTTTTATAGATATTTTCCCCTAACAGATTTGATTGTTTTTCAATTAAATTGTACAAGTTATAGGTCACATTAAAAGTGGGAAAAGTTTTGAAATTATTTATTGTGGTCTCATTTTTTATGTCACCAAAACCTGGCATTTTTTGGGAACATCTTGTGTCCTTTTGCTGTGTGATGTGTTTGGATATTTGCACACTAAGTGGGTATTATATTCTATAATTGGTTTGATAAGAGCAGTGTGTTGGAGAATAACTTCTTTTGACCTGGCTGCAATCCTTTTAATTATTATTTTGGCTAGACAGAAGGATTTCCTCTTTACTGTTATTGCTGTGGTGGTCAGAGTATAGGAAATTGACTGTATTAGTTGGAGCAGGGCATACTTCTCAACTGTACAAATATTTGCAGAATGTTTAGATTTCTTGCCTCATATTTTTAGTCTACTCCTCATAAAATTTGGGTTTTCTGGCAAATTATTGGCAAATCATTGAAGAATGAAGTCAGAACGTAATGCCACACATTAGAATTTCAGACTTCATACCCTTCAAAAAATTCATGCTAATGCAGAACCTGTTATTTTATCAACTTTAAGTTTGTAAGAGCAGTATTTTAAAATGTCCCCATTTTGAGGGGTTTGTCCCCCATTATTTATGGCTCTGTCAGATTTCTTGCTCTAAGTGGTTGAGAGGTATGGAACAGGGTGCAGACTTTACTTTAAAATTATGTCATTATTTGCTTACCAAAAGTGATAATGCTCTACTTTTTTGCATTTAAGCCTGTGTTTATTACACCACTGAGTTTGTATGGTTTAGTCCTTGCTAAAGTGATTTGGAGATCCAAGAAGTAGATGCTGAACACAAATGGTCCCAGTAATTAATCATAATGAGTGACATTAGACAAATGTTTGCTTTCTGAGGTGGCTCCTACGTCTGGCTTTCAGCCAGCTTGCTGTCCAGCCTAAGGGTCAAGTGCGAGACCTTTAAGCATATATACAATGCCAGCATAGGGAATATTGCCAAAAGCCTTGGTCAGATCTAGATACACTATTTAAATAGTATGGCCAGTGTCTTCAGTTTGATTTTTTTTTCAAAGTTTACTAAATTTAGTAGACATGGTGTCTCTTTGATAAAACCATATTATTGTGGAACTAGAGCAATAAGATTGTTTTATATCAGAGTTCATAAAATCAGATGAAATTCATTCCATGGCTTTACAAATTAAACTTTTTAAGCTGAGTATTTATATTTCCTAGAATGTATATTAGGATCTCATTTATGAAGTGGAATAATTGGTTTCCATATGTGAGGAATATACCTGTGGTTATCCTTAAGTTGAACAGTTTTAGTAAATGTTCAGACAGAGCATGTTTAGCACTGTTGATTAAGTAACCAAGTATATTGTTTGGACTCCTAGAGGTGGTGGCTTTAGTTTTAGATAGTACAGTTAGGACATATCCCATAATACCTTTGGGGTGAGGAAGGTTCTCTGGAAATCTAATGACTGTTTCTGGTGTGAAGCTGACACCAGATGTATTTACAATTATAATATTAACAATATAGTTATGTTCAGACTGGCTAATATTTTGCATTAATTCAGGGCATTGCTTTGTGTTGGTTCTTAATCATTTGAAGTAATTAAAGAAATATTTATAATGGCCTTTGTCTCTGGGTGCCAATTGTAATTATTATTCCATTTTGAACTTTCAGATTTTTGCTGCTCTTTCTGACAGTCTCTCTAATGTGGATAAATTCTGATTTATTATCCTGCGTATTAATGTTGGCATTCTACCAAGATTTTTATTTTTCATGTTCTCCAATATGTGTGGTTGTGATTGGGATCACTTGGTTTATGCTATTTATTAGGAGTGAAATAAACTGGTAAAAGTGACAGCTGAGGCTGTATGTGGAATGTAGCTCTTGCAGTTGAGATGTGAGTGCTCATCATATATATTTGTAATATATTTACCTTTTGAAAGTCCTTGAATGTGTTCATTGTGGTGGTTTAGATCTCCTAAAGGAGAGCATTACTGATTTGTGAACAGATTTGACCAGAGATTAGATATTACAGGAGTAGCACAAGCAGATGCAAGATTAGTGAGGATGAGATAGATAATTTTCACTGTTAGCTGGCTGGTTAACTATTTCTATAAGGAGGTGGCTTTTACTATGCCTTTGGGTGCATTTAACCTTTGTAGTATAGGTGATGCAGTTAATTGATATATGAAATTACAATCAAAACAGTGCAGTATTTACTGCATAAAATTTCCAGTTTTGCTTTAGTTATGTTTCCTGGGGAGGTGTGTTCACAGTCCCCAGTGCCATTACTAGAAGACACATTGGGTTCCTTGCAGTATTGCTGCTAGGAGCAGGCAAGAGGCTTTGGGCTGTTATGCTTCTTCAGGTTCTGGCACAGCATCCATTTTGAAATGTTCAGGTTACTGGATGTGCTACTCCAGCCTCGATTATGTTTATGTATTGATTCATTCCTTTGTTAGGAATTACCTGCTTAGTAGATTAGAAAAGTTTCAACTTTAACAGCCTCTTGAATTTACTTCTGTGATTTATTTTATTTAAAAGAGAAATTATAATAATCTGGTTTGCAGTCGCTTGTAATTGCAGATAAATTTCACTACCTTAAGGCGTGGTAACTACCTATAAGAATAGGAACAATAGTAGGCAAGTGGTCACAGGAACCATAAGAGGTCAGGCCATGTACACCTTTAAGTAGACACACTTAGAAGTTCTTGCCACCCTTTATAGGCACTTAATAGTGCTCACCTCCCAAATCAGACAAGACTGTACATGATAATCTGGTGTAAATTTAGGTCTACCTATTCAGTTATAAAGACTAGCCTTAAAGGCAGGCTAAGACGTACTTCGCCTGACCTGTAGTGGTAACTTATTCCATAGGCTGGGAATATGTTGTGTTTGGAATTTGTACATCCAGAGTCTTGTTTGTTTATCTATTTATTTATTTAAAGCACCTTTTATTACATTTTTGTATGTAAAACAATGACATAGGTACATCATGTACATTAATGTAAAATAAACCATAGTAAACATTTTTCATGCATTATACATACATTCTCTTTTTAACAGTTATCATTCAGTTTGTCATTAAATAAATTGCTCACTTCCTGCTGTCTGAGTCTTGTTTATTTGTTGTTATACAGTTAGGTCCCTCATATGGGTATTTGTATAGTGAGTCGCTTGTTTTCCAAAGAAATAAAGGGTAAATGAGGTTGGGTCTTTCTTGGCATGAAATCTGTGGTCACCTCAAAGCAGCAATCAGGCTGCTGAGTATAAGGAGAGTTGTGTTAATGTGTCTGGGTAGTTGGAGTATTTAAGGCCTTCATTTTATTTTGGTTAACAATTGTTGGTGTCTGTCCAGTTGAGTAATGTGTTTGGATTTGTACATACCAAATAGAGCATTACATTTGATGATGAGTCTGATAAGGGAAGAGTACTGTGGTAGGAAGACTTCTTTGAATCTTAGTTTTTCCCTTGGAAATGAAATAGGCTGGGTAGGATTTCCTAATTATAGTGGAAACACGATCAAATGAGAGAGAGAGAGAAAGAGTTGTCCGCATTAGTACCCAGGTATCTCATTACCGTATGTTGAAGAGGCATATTACTCGTACCATATGAGGTGGGAACAGCTTTATTTCTAAATTCTACTACACTGCCCTTTTCTTAATTTAGCTTGAGATAAACAGGTTTTATGCATATTCCAGCCCTTTTGGAGCAGTGTATTGTCAGTGAATGAGTAGATAACCGATGCTCAGCTTGCAATCATTGGCAGACCTGGGCAGTCACACCTCTGGGATATTGGCTTGGATATCTGCAAAATTAATTGCAGCATGAGAGGGCCAAGGAATGATCCCTGTAATACCCACTAGTTACAATTTTACATTCAGAGAAGGGTGCAAGCAACTTTCTCTATTTGGGATCTGTCCCACAGCCAGTTTGTAATCCAGTGGACAACACAGGGGGTTGTTTACATTAGGCTTGTATAACTTTTCAGTAATACCAGCTTGGGGAGTAAAAGACCATGGCCAGGTCAAGATTTATTTATTTATTGCATTTATTTACTGGGAAAGTCCACTTGGCCTAAAAGAGCCCATTTTTGGTGGAGGCCCAGGGAGAAAAGCTCCGACAAGAGCATATATGCAGAAAAAAAATTAAACAGTTGGTACAGAAGTAGAAACAGTGTTACACATAGTGGTTACAGTAATATATACATAATATATACATAAACCAGGAATGTAGTTGGTTTGATTATAGTAACATATACATAAAAGCAGGAATTTATGTTGAGAGATTTGCCAGGTGAATTCAGAGTGGTAAAAACAGAGATAAATTATTCAGCTTTATTGTACCAGTATCAACAAGTGATGAAAGAAAAAGAATAATAAATATGGAGAAAGTATCATCAGTCACTAGTAGTAAAAATTTGGGCTTGTATACTGAAGAGGTTTTTATCTAGGGGAGATGAGCAGCATGTACTGGGTGACCACCATGCACAGCCTCTGTAACCTTTTTAAAGACATTTTCTAGGTTCAGGAGACAGGACCTGCCCATTACAAAATCAAATTGAGTAGGGTTTAGATGAGTTAGGTTGCCTCTGTCTTTACAAATGAGTTCTGCTTTGATAAATTCTGTGGCTTTGTATCTGAGGCTGATGGGCCTGTAACTGCCCGAGTATGTAGAGAGGCTACCCTTTTGTAGAAAAGTCATAGTGGCTGCTCTCCCGACATTAGGGACATACCCTGTGGATAGGCTGGGGTTAAACAGTTTAAGTAAAGACCCCGACAGGGCATCCTTGGCACTGATGAGATGCAGCCTGATATGTTATCTGGTCCCATAAAACCATTTGACAGGGATTCTAAGACTTGTTTCAGTGTGATTTCTGGGGAAACTAAAATTTCAAGGATATTGGGTGCAACAGTGTGGACAAGTGAGAAGTTGGGACTAAATGCATCTGCTAATGTATTGGTTATATTCTTGGGAATGGAATGTTTGATGACACTATGAATGCTCACTGCATTTGTTTCCTGAAGTAACTGGAGAAAGATTTGTTGTTTCGCTTGGTATCTGTAGTGACCTTAAGTTCATACAGTGCTTTACATTTTCTGAGTGCTCTTAAGTTCACTGACAACCTGTTGCTCCCTTAACAGTAAATGCGTTTCTGGGAGATATAGATACCTATTTAAACTAAAGGCAAATATTTCATGTTTCTTTGTGTTAGAGCTCAGAACCCCCACCACCATAGCACAATATTAACACTAAGCCTACATTTGTGAGGTACTGAACTAAATTCCTTCCCAAGTATTAAACTAAGACCATTCTACCTCAGTAATGCACTGAAATCGTACCCGTTAGGCTCATAACACCTCCAGTTGCCCTACAAACTAAGCTGCACTCTTAAATTCTTAGGGCTGCTTCAGCAAACTGTACCACATGATAATGTTGTAGTCATAGATGACTTTATGGTCAGACATACTGATGTGTCACTCACTAGGCTGAGCAAGAAAACAGAGGTGAAAGCCACTTGTGTGTCAGGTACCTGAATTTATTATCTCTTTAGGGCACTTGGATCCCTTCACCCCAAGTATGCCTGTAACGTGGTTATTGCTCATAGGGGAGTGAATTATCTTAGACATTCTACCTTGGAAGATATGAAGAAAGATATTGATTTCAGTTTCTGCTTCTGAGTCTGCAAAGCAGCTAGTCTTGCGCAGTATTTTGCCATCACTGCAAATTATGACACAGTAAGTACAAAAGCTAAATAATTCCATAATTGGCTGAATAACTGGTGTCATACTAGTGTGGCCCAATGTGTGCCAGCTTGGAGGAGATGGTAGATAGTGCCGCCTGTTTCTCCAGGGTTGGCCTTCATCTTTCCCCTCAGAACTTATGCACATTGGTTAAAACATTCCCTACTTCTGCACCTACTATACTAACAAATCCCAATAAGACCCATCTCAGTGTGCAGTCTTCAGTGCTCAAAGTTTAAATAAGAACATTTCCTCCATGAGGCTTTCCTGACTCTTAAAAAATTAAACATTTGTATAATTATAGAAACTTGCTTTCAATAGAATGACAAAACTGTTCTTTTCCTTGAGTTTAAAGCCTTTTGCTTGTTAAAATGACCTGCTGAGAGTGATTACTTTACAGTTTTGGGGGGGGGGGGGTTGTGTCTTTACTCACCCACAATCACATCACCTCACATGTAGTCTGACAACATTATGACCCTGAACTCCTGCATATCCTGGTATCTATAGATAAGTTAGATTCTTATGTCATTGCTTACTGTAGAACCCTTCCCACAACCTACAACCTAAACGTAACAAATTAAGAGTCCTTAACTGTTGAAGAAATACACTAACTCTGTAAGATTTCAACTACATGTTTATAAACTGGCAAGCATATGCCACAAACAGCAGATGTGCACAGAGGTTCCAGGACATCATCAGTACAAACTAGACTAGACTGGTACCCTCCCACTCTAGGGGTTCAACTCTACTTGACCTTGCTGCTACAAATATCGGACGGTGTGCATCACAGGTGTAGTTGTTGCATCAATGGTCAAATCAGATGACTTTGGTGGTTTTTGGGGGGGGGGGGTTGCCCCATAAACACCCTGCCTAAGATGCCCTTTGATCCTGCTGTCTTCAGGGATGTCTTCTAGCACTCTCTGGTGACCTAAGGAGTTTTAAAAGTTCTCAACACATAAGGACCCCATAGCAAATGTGGCTGCTTTATACCATTAATTTCAACTTCTACCCTAAATCATCTATCTCTGTCCACCAACAAATATTGTGACAAACTTAGAAACAAGCTCTTATGGTAGAACCTCTGTATCAGCAAACTTTCCAATAAAATGAGGGGGGAAAAGCACTCTAGGCCAAGAGAGAAAGTCAAACCACTCTAGGCCAAGAGAGAAAGTCAAACCACCCTGTATTAGTTGTGATCTTAACAGGGAAAGGAAAGAACTGTGGTATAAGATCAACACCTGCAAAGTCAAGTATTGCCACATCATGTTCAACACTATACCAAGTTGATCACCAGTGATTCCTCCTCCTCTGGTCTAGTTGACATTGCCAACATGTTAGTGAATACGTTTTGTTCAGAGTTCTCCTTTCTTTCCTTCCCCGTTTGTCTTTTCACTTAGCCCTATACCACAACCAAATACATTAGAATACATCTACAAGCCTTCTCAAAAACACTAGCTCTATAGGTTCATAGGTAGGTACTAGGATATCGGCCCTAGAGCCTAAACAAGCCTAGCCAAAAAAGGTACCCTGGCTTTTGCCACCCAAGAAAATTATTTTCCTGTGTCCCTGTCGAACAAAGCCACAGAGGTGATCCCTGGGGTGAATTTCCTATTTCCTATCCAATCATCAAGATTTTTCTTGAAGAGTGCTAATGAGGAGCTTTGTTTGATATAGATAGGTAGTTTGTTCCAGAGTATGGGAAGTCTCTGGGACAGGAATCTATCCCTCCAGCATATTCTGTTTATTGTGGTGACAAGGTTTAGGTCCCTAGAGCATGTAGCTTGGAGAGATTGGGATTTCTTTAAGTGGAGCATGTCCACCAGCTCTGGGTTTGACATAGCTTTGTATGTTACGCAGAGATTGCCTCTGAGTAGGCGATATGCAACGGAGTAAAGCTTGAGTTTTTTGAGACGGTCTGCATAGGGCATCTGTCTGAGGCCGGTAATCCTCTTTTGTGAGGTACATACCAAAAGGGGGCGTTGTACTCTATTATAGGTCAAGACAACAACTCAGACCGTTTCCTTGCCCCCCCCCCAAAAAGAAAACACTACCTTATCAATACCCTCTTAAACCAATTCATTATCAGTGTATCCACTGGGTATGTGCTTGAGACAAGGAGGACAATTACTGCAGTGCCTTTCAAGAGGATGGTCCCACCACCAACCCGGGGAGCTATAGACAAGCTATCCTTACCATTCTCATGTAAAGCAATGCAACATTATGACTGGAAAGCATTATTGTGGAGCTCGTAAACACTAGCATTGGCATCTTACAAGCCCTTAGTCTTAACCAGTTTAGCTTTGTGAAGGGTAGGTCTTGTTTATTAAACTTGGTAAATTTCTTTGAGAAAATCAACAAAGCACTGGATACAGTAAATTCTGGCCTACTACCTACCTAGATTTAACCAAGGCCTTTGACACTATCTCACTCTGACATTACTGAGAAACTGATCCATTTATGTTTTAACCCTGACATTACTCATTGGACAGCAAACTTGTCCTCAGGCAGGACCCACACAGTCAAAGTTGGTGGCAAACTCTCCTCAAAAAGGTAGGTCACAAGAGGCATCCCACAGGGTTTGGCTTGGGATCACTATTCTTCTACATAAAGGTTGCTAATTTCCAAGCAACATCAAGGTCTGTTTAAGTTTTCTGATTGCAAATTCATGACTGCCATCAAACTCGCCAGATTGACATCCATATCCATCAATAAAAGAGAACCCCTGGTGTCAGGACTGTGGTAATGAGCTCAGTGTGGAAAAACAATTTGTAATATTGTTCTCTTTGGGAAGCAAAAACTTCTGTCTCATGAGTGGTACTCACCTCAAAATGCATACTGTCATAAGAGTTGTAGCTCTCTTTTGGAACTATGGGTAAGTAAATTGTTCTACCTCATACAAATTCAAGGCATATCCTTCAGTTCCGAGGAAGCTGTTATCCCAATGTACTTCTACCCTATCAAACCCATAATAGAATACAATGCCTCCTTTGGCATATGTTTATCCAGGCATATTACCCAACTAGAAAGGCACAACAATTCCTCACAAAGAAAATCTTGGTTATGAGCTCCCTAAGCAAAACAGTGGGTCTAAAAGCCATATCAAACAACCCTGTCCAGTCTGACCTTTTATATGCTTGTAAAACAGGTAGCAGCACCAGTAGTCATTGTAGTAATGTGATGCAATATTGTAGTATTAATAGGACTTGGTGGGGTAGGTACTTCTCTCAAGGGATCCTCTACCTATGGAATAAGTTCCTTCTCCATACCAGGCAAAATAGCCCCCTAGCTCTGTTCAACTCCAGCCTGGATGAGTGGATGAGGATCTTCAAATTCACTCCTGCTCTAGCTCCTTAGACCTTATGGATAGAGGGAGCAAGCAGTTGGAATTGCAGTGGTTAGGGCCCTAAAGGGCTGCTAGTCTGACAGCCTGTTTTACACATGTGACTCTACCGGACTTACCAAATTAATGATTAAAATAAAAAGGCAGTTTTATTTGCTGCTTTGAACAGATTATTTGTTCAAATTGCAGAAGGTGTCTTTTTTTCCTGTCAAAGTAAGGCCAGAGTATAACCATTACTATAATGAAGCTGAGTAACACTATTACAGCAAACACATTGGCCAGTTTTCAGGATGACAGTTACTTATTTCGATATTGCTGTGAAACTCTCCAGCTTAGGTGATCTGAGTTATTGTAACTCCTTTCCTGCGAGACACTGAAGTATCACATCTGCAAAAACTGAAGTCTGAGGTCAAATGGCCAAAATAGTTTTCCCTCTGCACACACCGGTTATGGTGGGGATGGGGGTTAAGCAGCCTGCCACCTCCATTTTCACAGCTGTGAACTTTGTTTCAGCTAAAGTAAATCAATTACCTCCTGGAGGGCATTGCAAATGAGCTTTGCTTAATAAAATAAAGTGCAGCTGTTCTGGGTTATAAATTAAAAACTTGAAAAGTATATGGCTGCATTCACTGCAACCACAGAGCTGTTCTTTGCCTCTCAATTTGCAGGCAGATGTCTAAAATTGCTGTAGTGTGAAATCTTAACCTCACATTTAAGGATATTGTGTGCATTTATGAAACATTTGAAACCAGCATTTGATAACTTTTAAAGTAACTATGGGATTTTCCTGTTATATGATTTACGGAAAATTGAAGGGTTTGCAAAACAGCATTGTTTTTAAATGTGCAAACCTGACTTTACCCCATTCTCACTTCGATAGTCAGTCCCCCATAGATTCGTTCATTGATCTTGTGCTCTGGGGTGGTGGTCTGAATTGTACATTCCAGGCAGAATGTTTGGCAGTGGCACTGGTTTTCTTATAGAACTACTTGGTTGTCCAGCAGAGTTATGCTGCACTACTACCCCCAAGGGAAGCCCACATATGGAAGCTGGCTGTCATGCCAATGCATAACAACAAAGCTGCTGCTGCTGCTGGGATGTTGATCAGTACTGATGGTCCCTTAGAGGAAATCTGAAAATGTGACCATATGCACATTGGGGGGGGGGGTGTTAATAGTATTGTAACCCCCACCCCATCATTGTTTGTGTTAAAAAAAATCATTAGTAAAGTTTTTTACACACACTTTTTTGTGTAAATTATAGTTGCAAGTCAAGATGTTCTGTCATTAAAGCTTTGTTTTGCTGTAAGCGTAGTCAGTGTGGAACTACAACCATTATGGAAGTTAGCAAATAATTACTTGAAGCTTCTGCACCTTGCATCTCACCAGAAGAAATGCTAAAAGTAATCTGTCTGAGCCCCTCCAATCTGTAGCTAAAACAGGACAGTCTTTCCAGTGGTAAAATGTATTGGTTTGTTGTGATACCAAATGACAGTATATGTGTACTAAGCGAGGGGCCTACAGAAGAGTTAAAAGCAAACACATTAAAGAAATAGTCTACTAATGTTTGTTTTCATACCCTCCTGATAATGTATTGTTTACTTGCTTTTGCATAACTGTGAAGTCTGAGTCATTAGGTGTGTTAATCGTGTAATAATGAACAAATATTTTACTGGCCGCTAGTGTTACTCCTTAACTGTTGATTTAATTATTTTGTTTTCTTTTAAGTCTTTATTAATGCAAATGCATCTGTGTAAATAAATGCATATTTGCTTATCAAAATGGTTTATGTAGCAAGATTTTATTTGGCATTTGTTAACAGAGTAAGTGCACTGGTCCAAGGACCCTTTTTAGGGATGACCTGCACCTATTGGCAAAATGTGAGTGGGCAAGCAAAAAAAAGTAATAGTTTACATGAATTCCATTCAAACAAGAATTTAAATACAATGAGTTATGCTATTTGCTCAGCACAGAATGTTATAGGAGGGGAAACTCGTACAGTTAGACACAAGTAGAGAACTGATTGCACCTATGTATAATAAAAGACAGTGTAGCATTTAAACATGTAGTACCCATGATTGCACTCCAAAACTGGAAAAAAGTAAACCCGTTACTCACTTCTGTAGCATGAGACCCAGTCATAACACTGCTAGAGGTACTTAGCATTTGTTGCACACCCCATAAGTACTGTTATAGTCTGGTCTCACAAGAGAGACATTACTTCACTCTTAACAGTCCCTGAAGTATTTGGCTCATATTTTCATTGTCTCCATGGAAGTTATTTTCTTTCTGTCTATGGAAGTTTACAGACATCAGTCTGTAAGTAATTTAGTTAACTAAGAACAGAATTTTAAAACAGTCCTTGACTACAATAATCACTTGCTGTCTATGAGACAGCACTTGCTAAGTGCTTTACTGGCCTTTTAAAATGTGTGATTGGTACTATATGGAGTAGATAAAACTATGTAGTACAAAGAATTATGATCGTGTATCACCTATCATAACCTGTTATTGTATGTTCTTGTCATGGATGACAAGATTCACCTTTCAAGCTTTGCTCCTGAGGTGAATGTCTTGGCATCCACTTCTCGAACACACAATAACATGGTTACAATCCAAGACCCGATCATAACTCTCTGTATTAAACACCTGACAGGCATACAGGGTACGACTGTATTATGGTGTGTTAGTCACAATGAGAAGTGAACAGTGCAAGGTATGATTTGTGCAGAACCCTGTAGTAATTGTTAGATCAGCATTGTTGAATCTCACTCTGCAGAAATAGCAAAAATAAACAAATTAAATAAATTAACAAGATAAGTAAAAAAATAAATGTCATATGTATTATACCTAAGGATGTAGACAGCAGTATTCTTTTGCTCTTCAGAAAATAGATTTTGTTTCTTAGCTTCTCTCAGAATATTTGACTTACTCAAGCCCGAGTCTGTCTACGAGTATCTAATCTAGGAAATCTCAAATTGACAGCCATGTGGTCTTAACTGGCCAACAAACCAACACACTGCTAGGTGAGAGAAGCTGCTATATACTACCTTCCTAGTTGCACTATCATTTCTTTTGTTTGGAGGTTGTGGTCCCTACTTATAGTATTATCCGTCCTGTAGCCCTCACAATCTTGAGTTTGAGACCCCTTGTACCTGCAACATGATTATTTTAGTTTCTTGTAAATTGCAAGTGTATTGCTGTGCAAACGGTCAACCAGAATCCAATGAGTTTTGAATCAGGGAAGCTTATAAATGGGTTTTAACATGGGTGATTTAGGGAGGTAGTCATATTCTCACAGCCCTTTGTGGTCAACAAATTGTGGTTGTCAAGTCCTGTAATGACCAAAACCCATGCAACCATTCTCTATGTATACCTGCAACATTAATTTGTGAATAACCTAAAAACAATAATGCTCATTTAAGCATTTTTATGGCTTGAGTAGAAAGCAGTTGAAAATTATTATACATTAGTAGGGGTGATATCTTTACAGTTACATTAATTTTCTAAATGTGAGGTGTGCTGGAGCAGTAATATGAGGCTCTGTGTCCAGCTGGTACTTTTCTGGCCTCACTCCTGATTGTGATCATTCATTTTCAAAGAGTATTATAATCAGTGTGTCACAAGGGATTTACAAATAAGTAGTAGCCAGAACAAAGGCATTATTCTGCAGTACACAAACGAGGCCAGAAGTACAAAACAAATGACTGGGTGAAGGAAGTAATGTGCTTGAATCATCCTGTAACCGGCTTAGCGGTGTTAGGCTGTATAAACAGTGGAAAGAAGAGTACATTTTATTTAAAAGGTTATATACTAAATATGTAACTATAGACTGCTGGTAATGAAGAGGGGCATGTACCATGTCTGAGGCTGGTAAAAAGGGAGTCGAGAGAAACCATGTAGTTCAGTTGTTGGACGAGGGCTCCTTTTTGTCTCTTAGGAGAAGGCAGTCAGACAAATCATGCAAAGCAGTATGTGAAATATGGTTGACCCCCCCCCCCCCCCATGCAGTCAGTTTAGAACTGCACTACTGTTTTGCTTAAGCAAATAAATGACACAATATAGAACTTTATTTTCACACCATGTCGTCATAGTGGGATAACTGTCTGGCATAGTATTGTGTTGTCATTACATATTTTAATCTGATTTTACTGTTCAATTCTTTTCATTCAAGTCAGGCACAGGCTAATGTCTGAGGTAAGTTGCACTTGCTTTACAAGTCAGATTTTGAAGCTGACCAGGAGATGAACCAGTACAGACTTAACTGCTTAGGACTTGCAGGTTTGAGAATCACATCTGCTTAGCTGTGCTCTAAAGTTGATGGTCCTACAATAAAGCACCTCCTGTGTACTAAACTTACATCTCTTAGCACCGGCCTACAATGAAACAAAGGTAAAGGGGCTGCTTTGAGAATGGTACCAACCTAGACTTAGTATGAGGTGTTATGTTAAAAATTCTTTCAGTATTCCCTGTGGGAGTATATCATCTCTGTCATCAGTTTGTTACTTTCCTGTAATACTCCTACAGTGGTAGTTTCTCACAGGTACGGAGATAGTACTTACATTCAAGTTTCAAAGATGCTTTGTATTCTTTCCCATTGGTTTGAAATGATTCTAAACACATTCTGTTAAGTGGACATTTCTCTACCTGTGTGACCTGTCATTCTGCTAGTTTCCCTGTAGCCATGCCACAGTGGTTTTGACACCTTTAGGCCTTGAAAGGTTGCATCACATTTATCTCTGTCCCCAGGAGTGGCCTTAGGTCAACTAGTGCCCTAGGCAAAAGGGCTCCACGGTGCCCCCACCATATGGTTGCCCCCATCCTGGTCTACCTACACCAAATAAATACTAGAAAAGCACCCCTGCTAGAGCGGCGCCCTAGGCAGTCGCCTAGTTGGCCTATGCCTAAGGCCGACTATGTGACTGTCCCAGTTCTGTGTGGTGGTGGTAGTATCCTGAACTTACAAGGTTTTGTGACACTTACAACGTATGTTACATTTTACATGAAATTTCAGCCACATGTCATCTGATCATGTGTCAAATCTCTCTAGATAGTTTTGATTTCTTGTAGCCCCATCTGGTATGTTTGCCACACTGCAAGGCTTTGACTGTTTTGAAACAAACATTCTGTACTGTACTGTACCTCTTTACCAAGTGGTAGTGCCAGCATTGAAAAAGAGAAAGCTGATAGAAGTTGCAGAGGCCTCTGGGGTTCATCACTATCTGTATTCATTCCCTAGTATGTGTATGACATTCAGTACTGTCTGTGACTGCAGACATATTCCATAATAAGATGATGACCACCAGGGGATATGGGCTCACAATTCACACCACTGGCACCAAGTGCATTGAAATATAAAATATGTATATGAATCCCTAAACTTTCAAGTGATGTTTGGCCTCAAGAGCATACAAGAAATGCACACTATTGCCTTGGACTATAGGTCTCCATCATGTACACCAAAAAGCATAGCTCTGAGTTGTTCCATATTCTATTGGAGCACCCATTTTTAAGTTTAAATAAGCTTGCCTGATATGAGTGCTTGTGCACTTGAGATTTGCAGTAAAACAACCTCTGTTCTGGCTGTAGATGTTTTAGCCAATCAGATCATCACTGTAGTGGATCTTATTCCTGTGCTGCTAACCAGTTTCTTCCTTTTGCAAGTTTCATTTTAGTGCTTACATGCAAACGCGGACCTGATGAGTTTGTAGTCTTCAGTTAGGTTCACACAGTCTGCGTATAAGCAGGACAGGATTGAGATGTGGTAGTTTATTTCTGAACTACAAAATTACCTGGATGAACTTCAGGAAGGACAAGAAGACGCAGGAAACTTGATAAGGATTTGTCTGCTACTATGTGCTGTCCGATGAAACTCCAGGGAGACTCTGAGGCCATTTGTCTGTGTCTTTTGGAGCTGAGCAAGAAGGGAGACTGTGCAATTGCATTGGTTTTGCAGCTGGAGCCAGGAAAAAGAATTAATAGTCACATTAGGTCTGAGGTTTGTGGTTTGTACTCTTCAGGAGTCAGGACTCGTCTCGTGGTTGTGGATTGGATTTTTATTTTAATTTTCCCCATCTAACTGAACTTTTAACCAGTAAGTTACATGGTCACTAGATTAGCTTAGCTACGTGTATCTTTGCTTTTTCCAGTCAGGGACAAGACAGTATTTTCTGATTATCAAGTTTTCCATTTCCTGACATCTTCAAATAAGGTGCATTTATTTTGCATGGGTCCTGTAACATTGTCTAGATTATTGCAGACTGTCCAGATTTTTGCCTCCTATTTTTGATCTGTTCCTCATAAATTTTGTGGTTTTCTGACAAATCACAGAGGACTGAAGTCACTAAATAATGACATGTATTAATTTTCAGACTTTGATGTCATTCGGAGTATGCATGCTAACATACCCTGTTGTTCTAGCAATTTTGTAAGTGTATAGGAGCAATATTTAAAATCTTTCCCTATTTTGGGGCCTTTGATCCCCCCCACACACACACACACAATTATTTTAGGCTTGTTCAGATTTCTTGTGTTAAGAGGTTGAGCGGTATAGTTTTAATTGTATATTTACTGGAGCTTTTCTCCTTAGGACTCATGAATAACTTTGAACTACGTATACATACATTTTAATTGCTATGCAAACAGGGATACACTGGAATTTTTAAGGGAGAAAGAGGGACTCAGCTCAGCGCAACTTTTATTACAGTGTTTCTATCACTAAGCATGCTACAAAACGTGAAACTCAAGCAAGCAAATATTAAGTGAAACTTGGGAAAAATGCTGAGAAATGTACAGAGTAAAATACATAAATGAAAAAAAAAAGATACTGGGGTAATCAAAAAGGAGTAGCTCTGTGATATGACAAAGCGGTTGCATATTTTTCTGGACATTCCTCATGTTATGGAATGTACATTAAGTGCACAGACTTTTACTTTAGAGGTATATCTTACCACATTTTGTGAAGATAAGAAAGTTGTGTAAACATGCAAAAACATTCAGTTAAGAGATCTATCTAGTGGCACTCCCTGAAGATAAGAAAGCTTGAAAAAAGTGAAAACATTTAAGTAATGAGAATATGCAGGTATAAAGGTAATAATAGTAATAAATCAGAGTTAAGTATGAACTTATAGTGAAGCATTTAAAATAATTTATGCAACACATTATATTGTATGTAGCAGGACTCTTGGTGGTGGTTGCGCATGTCTAAAATGTGGCTCAGTTCATGTCCTCATTGTCTGGTGAATCTTCACATGTCTTAGAAGAACAAAAGTGCTTACCCATTTGCCTGTATGTATGTTTGTAGTAATTAATACGTAAAGCTATATATAGTATTCTGAATTTCATTTTGGGATTTGCAGATTTATACAGTTTGCATCAAGGAGTCCAATTTCAGAACCGTTTTTTTTTTTTTTTTTAATTTTCTATAAGAAAATTATATGCCTCATATTTTCTTTATTGTCCTAGACTTAAGTCATTTTGGATGTTCCATTAATTAAGCTATAAGATGGGGAAAATAAATTATCTAATTTTCTATATGTAAGTTCTCCTCTTAAATACGATTTTATTAGGTTGTGTTGTGGACTAAATTAGTTTACATTCATTAACAGCAGTAAGAAAGTCTTGGGTAAGTGTTCAGGAAATCACGGATGTTGGATGTACTTGCATTCTGTTTAAAAGATTGGAAATGTTGAAAATCTGTTTTTGCACTGTTTGTAGTGCTTATTTATTTGTTTACGTACATTTAACAGGGAAATGTTATTTGTGAGGCATTTGTTACTGTTATTTTCAACACTGTGGATTCTTTTCTTTTTCTGGCAGTAACAAAGTTCAGTCTTTTGTGTTCTGTGGGGGGAATGCATTCCTTTCCTAGTTTGACACTATCCCCAATAAACTTGCATTATTTCAGTGGTTTATATTCACGTGATCTCTGTCAGTAAAATATTACCTATGAGTGCTTTTGTCTCGTACATTTATAAAGAATGAGCTTATCAAATTGAAAAACTTTGGGAGTCATCATTGTGCAATATTTTGCTTGGGCATTAGAGATGGTAGCTATGGAGTTGAGGGGCATTAAGAAAGTCACCTGCTATTTGTTTAGTTTTATTTTTGTAGTGTATGTATTATGGACATATATCCGCGGTGGTGGTGCTGCGGTAGCGTTGTCGCCTCACAGTAAGACGCTGACCGATTCGACTCTCAGCTAGAGAGTCTTCTGCATGTAGACATGTGTGAATGGGCGTACCTTCATTGAAGGTTGTGTGTTAGGGCTGGCAACTCAGCATGTAAAAATCAACTGCCAATCATTAGTGGACTGGAGTTCTGCTGTGGCAACCCTTAACTGGGAAAATCCGAAAGACAACAACAACAACATGTATTATGAACATATGCACAGGTTGTTATGATTTGAGTATTTTAGAGGTGACCATAGTTGTATCTGATGTTAATGCACAAGAGTAAAATTTGAACTGGTATATCTTTTAGTAAAAGCATGTTACTGCAAAACCTGTTGTTTTAACAACCTAAGTTTGAGTAACACCAAAAATCTGAACCTCCATTATTTTGGCCTTTTGCCCCCCCCCCCCCCCACAATTTTTTTTTTTTTTTTTAACCTTTGTCCTCAATTGCCTGAATATGGCAAAGTATGCGGAGGGTGTACTGCATACCAAGAGCCCAGAATTCCACAGAATGGTCAAATTTGTATCATTATCTTGCTCTGTCCTAATTATTCATGTTCACTCTTGTCTTTGCAGCCACTAAATGTTGCACTTTATATATTTCTGATAATATTTATGCAAAATAAACCTTGTGTGGTTCAGATTGGCTAAGTAATGATTAATTTGCAACTCTGTGGTATCTGTCAGTTTTGTAATGTGTTCCTTGCATGAGTTTTTCCTTGAATGTATTTTGAATCATTTATAGTAATGAACTTTTTCATGGATGCGTTACGAAACATTTGCAGTTACGAGCTTTTTCTTGGATGCGTTCTGAATCATTTACATTAATGAGCTTTTTTTTTCTTGGATGCATTATGAAACATTTGCAATAATGCTCATTCAGACTTTATGCCCATGTATCTTGGTATGTATTAAATTGAATTACTAAGTTACACATGTTTACAGAGGTTTCTGGCTTGGTTTCACATCCTTTATCTGAACCACTAGAATTATTTTCTTCAGAAGTAAAGTAATGGCTGAATCGCAACAGTGGTAGAAAAATAATAGAACAATAGAAGGGGGTGCAACACAAGTTTCTTAGCACTATTTTAGTGCAGCAGCTCTGAAGGGTAAGACTTTATTACTGTTTGGCATCATACAAGCTTCATTTTACTGTAAGTATACTTCATGGTTGTTGTTGTTTGTCTTTCGGCTTTTCCTGGTTAGGGGTCGCCACAGCGGAACTCCTGTCCGCTAATGATTGGCAGTAGATTTTCACAAACGCTGAGGTTCCAGCTCAATGTCCAACCTTCAACGAAGGCACGTCCATTTATGCATGTCTTTCGAACACCACCCAACCGCAGGGAGGACGTGCAGACTCCACACAGAAGGCACTCCCCACACTCCAACTGAGAATCAAACTGGAGAACCTCTTGCTGTGAGGCAACAATGCTACCGCTGCACCACCGCGGTATACTGAATTACTTTGAAGCTTTTCTAATTGCACTGTCTTTTCTCCAAAAATGTTGCCTCTGAGAAGAAGCAAATTACTACATTCCAAAGCATCTGGCAGGTCAGCTTTGACAGGGATGGAAAGCAGACATGGTCCAGAGTATGCATTTTGCAAGACATGTGCTACCATTATTAATGGTGAATATGGAGGGAGGAATGATCTGCAATGACACATGGACAGTGAAAAGCACAAGATAAGCAACAAACTTTCAACTGGGAGGAAGGTGACAAATGTTTGCCACTCAGCAAACCTACTCTAAGTATTGGAAAGTCAAGGTAGCCTTTGAGCCTGTTTACTGAACAGAACTTGTCCTTTATAACTGGGACCACTTACTGAAGTACACGAAGAAGTATTGCATGGATCCAGAGGTAGTGCAAAAAATGACCTGCAGACCAAAAAGGCTGCTTGCACTGTAAGGGATTTAACTGGGTAAAAGTATACACAGTATGATTCACAAATGCATCAGAAAGTGTGTCATACTGTTTGTACCTCAACCAGAATACAAATATGGGGATGAAAAAACTGCTTGTAATTTTTTTTTTTTTTTTTTTTTAACCGTGGCAGTGGTAAAAATGATAGATTCCTCAACATGACTGCTTGTGTCAATGGAATTGGCCAAGCCATTTATAACTGTGTATTGGAGACTGAGCGAGTTTTGACATTTCATTGAGTAATATGGTGGCTTATTCTTGAGACAATGCTGTATCCATGATTGCTGAATAAAATTCTTTGCCATCCAGGCTAAAAGAGCTTAACTTCCCATATTTTCAACATGGGCTGTTTATGCCACATTGCAGAAGTATGCATTAAATCCAGTGTAAAAGCAATGGAGTTGTCTGTAGAGTAATTGATATCTGACATTTATTGTCACTTTTCCACCACTGCAGAGCATTACCAGAAACTTAAGAGTTTGCAGTGTTCATGGATATTGAACCCCTCAAAATGATTAGGTATGCCCCCCCCCCCTGCTCAGTGACTAAGTTTGACAAAAGTCATGAAAAGAATGCTTGCCTTGTGGTCCACCCTGAGATCCTACTTCATGTCTTATGAACAACAGACTGTTAAAGTAGATCTAATAGCTGAGAGACGGCAGAGCCATGGCATTGTTAGATTTCCTGTTCCTACAATGTGCCATCAAATCACTGCAGAACTTCAGTGTGCAAATGCAAGGCAGGGAAAGTAAATTGCTCACCTTGAATAATGTCCAGAAAGTACTACATGTATATGCTAGTAGGGTCCTCAAACCACCAATTGCTAGGCAGTTTCTGGACAATGTAAGTACTATTGATTCAATACTTGAAGTACAAGACAATGTCCTGCAAAACAGTGAAATCTGTATTAGTCCTGATTTTGTCCTTATAGTATGGATGACGTCAGCGGTACAGTGATAGAGCTGAAATTTATCAAGAGAGCTAAGTAGTTTTACTTTGCAGTTCTACTCAAAATGAAAAAAAAAATCCTGGTCCGAGATTGCCTGCTGCAGAACATGGCCAGCTTGTTAAATCTAGCTATGAAACTGCACCTTTCTTCTACCACTGTTGCAGATGTTCTGCTCCAGTTTTGTAGTTCATGAGCGGAGTGCTGCAAACTGATTAATGGATTTTCAGTGTATCAGATGATTGAGTGGTCATATGGCTTAGACTCCTATAATTTCCTAAAGTACTGGTCCCTTTTGCTTGGTAGCCCTGCAGTACAAGACCTGACAGCTTTTCAAAAACTAATGGAAACTGTCCTTTGCTTGATGCAGTCCAAGAGTGAAGCAGAATGACCATTTAGCATGGTTTGCAAAGTCAGAACTGAGCTCAGGCAGTTACTTGGTCCAAAAATGTTCAAGTCTTTATCTTCCTTCATCTTTATTACTAATAAAGACTGCTACTGTGTGAAACATTTGAAGGACATGCTGGAAACGTCAAGAAAGGCCACAGCTGATTACAGCAGAACATTCCACAACATCAGCTGCAGAAATTCCTTCTGCCTGACAAGAAGCTAAAGTTGAATAGCTGTTCTAGTTTGATATGACAGTGGAGGAACAACATGTAGACCTGTATCCAGTAGTCTGAATGTGATTTGTCTGAATGTGATTTGCCTTATTGTGTGTATTACTTCCATATTAAGTATGTGTTTTTGTTTTGCAAATGTTTAAGCACCTGTCTCAGTAAAACTGGAACTGCCTTAGGTATGAGAGTGGGTGAGGCCGTATTACTTGAACTTTATACAGCTGTCTGAAAATATGAATAATTCTGTTATGAGCAAGTGTGTCTGTGTATATATACAACTCAAAAGTCTAAAAGGATGCCATGTCTTTGTGTAATTGAATGTGTATGGGTGTGTCCATTAATGTGCTTATTTGAATGTGTATATTATGTTAATTAGGTGTCCCTGATTTTTTTTTTCTGGTTTTAAGGTCCTTTGTCCGAGATTCTTTCATGTAGAGGTTGAGAGGTATGCCCAAAAGCAAGCTTCACACTGATTACCCACTGGATGTGGGTTTGAGCATAGCCTCCCAGACCACCTTTCCCCTTCTCTCTGGATTCACTGCTCCCTTCCTTACAGTGACTGTGCTTTACATAAACTGCCCGCCCCCTCCACAAACACACTACTTTCCAGTGAGGGCAGGTAACATTTCACAATACTGTATCTTTCTGTTCTGGCCCAAGGTAAATCACTGCCACTCTTCCACATTAGCTAACTGAAGAACTCTTATAAAATAAGCCATATAATTACAAACACACATGATAATGTGCAGCACAGCACTATGGCCAATCAGAAGTGACTACTAGGATATTGTCACTCTCCACAGCAAGCACCGTCTTGTTGCTTAGTAAATAAGCAAATAAATAAATCAGCCACAAGCTTTTAAATGGGGAGTACAGAAAAATACTTGAAGTTGGATGGTAAATTTAAAAGTTCATTATGCAAAGAAATATGTGGTTTTACAATGAAAACTGAAATGTTTAGTAGCTTAAACATATAAGGAGCTTAAAGGAATAATCTGTCCAACCAGATAATTCTTTTCTACCTGTAGCTAACTGGAAGAATTGCCAAGACCTACCTAAACTATCTGAATTTTCATTGCTAAACAGGCAGCAAGACATACAGAGAAAAACTCGCTGGTACAGAGTCACAAGCCAGATCATTCACAGAGAAGTCATTGGTCGCACTTGTTCCTAACAACAGAATGACGGCTACCAGTTCAACAGTTGCTGGGGAAAGAGAGGTTCTGTTTGACCCTTAGAAGGTTGTCTTGTAATAGATCCACAATGAAAGGCATAGCATTAATGCCATTCTTTCAAAGCCTTCTTCCCTCAATGAACTGAAATTTATGGTACGTTTGGAAACTTTCCATGAGATCATGTTCTGTCCTGACCTGTTTATTATTTCTTCTTCTTCTTCTGGATAGCAATTGCCGCATACGAGTAAAGGATGAAGTTAGTTACAAATTTGATGCAAACAATTTACTTAGCGTAGCTGCCTTCCCTCAAAAGGAAATCTTTGCAAGCCTTTCAGTTTATTCCATACAACTAAGCTCAGCAAAGCAATTAATTTAATTCATACATTTGTAAAAGTCTGATGTATATTTTATATGTAGTAGCTGTACTGCCCAGAGGAACACAGTTGCAAGCACATTTGTGAACTTTATACTGTTCTTTTCATCCATTCTACAGAAAGAAAATGCATGTCTGTAATCATGTTTGCAATCATATATGCACAATTTACATTCTACAGCCCTGTTATTTCATCCATAAGTAAAACCAGTTAAATACTAGGTGTAAGGTTTATAGTCTGACTGAAAAATAGTAGTAGCAAATTTGTACATAAACATTATACCGTCTTTTCCAACTACCTCACTGCTTACAATTGTAGTGCAGTAAGTGCTGTATCTCTTTGAAGATGTAGTCTGTTCTTATTTCTGAGCAGTCTGATCTCTTGCTTACTTGTCATACAACTCAAACTCGATGAGGGTGACCCTTCATTCATCCTTTATCATATGTAAAATAGTCTTTCATTATTCAGACATCCACTCCTGCTATGTTCTCTGCTAACCATTTTGCTTTGAATGTTTCTGTATACTTTTGCCTGTTACAGAGAGGGCAAGCTGATTGACTTCAAGTTTCCTACTTTTCCCTTATTTGAACCTTAAAGTACCCAATAATTTTTCATGGAGCCCTATGTGACTTGCTAGAAGTGGCTATTAACAGTAACAACCAACACCTCTCTTAATTCTTGTACCTTAGAGTATGTTGCGTCTCTTTGTTCAGGCCCTTTATTTTGTGAAAAAAGGGATGTTCATCGTGTTACCCTGCTGCAGTCATCACACTTGGGTTATCCTGTCATCAGGCAGTCCCGCAGTTGGCCTGAATTCCAAAGTCTTGGTCCGGCGTCGGTTGCTGTCACTTCTTCCCTGACGTCAGTGCACCAGGGGTATACAAGAGGCATTCAACGCCATTTTCTCCAGTCTTTCTTGCCATGCGGTGCCTGAAGCAGAAGCAGTTTGCAAGTGCCGGTCGGCTGACACCTGAGATTTTCGAATCAAGTTTCAGTCCGAAGTCGTCAAAGCTAAGTACCCCATTGGGGAACCTATTCTTGCCTCAGTCCGATGTCAGAAAAAGTTAACAATTGCATTTCTTGTGGGAAGCAAATACCTCATAAGGACTTTCATTCTTATTGTATACCTTGCCTAGGCCCAGACCACAACATCACTGGTTGTCTGTTTTGTGCTAGGTTCAATAAGCGAACTATTAAGCGACGCTTTGATTTCGCACGACACTACTTCTGTAGGAAGTTTAATTACATTATGCCGTCGGAACAACCGAATACCGGCTTGCATAAAAAATGCAAAGATAAAGACAGGCAGCCTAGATCCAAGCCAGACTCCGAGGCCTTGGCTGGGCCGGTCGCCGGTTCTCCGGTTTTCAGTGAGACGCCTACGCAGCCCCTGGCTACCGCAGAATTGGATCCCCAGACTGCTTTGGATTCTCTAGCAGAGAGTTCTAGGCTGACGCAGCCATTTTCTTTAGGCCCTACCGACGACATTGCAGAAGGAGAAGCCGGTGCTGTAGAAATACCTTCGGTTTCTGAAGGTGTCTTCAGACCGACTACCCTCACCATAAAATCTTATGCTAAGCTTAAGACTCCTCTAAAACCAAAAAAGACTGCACTTCAGTCTCCAGTTCAAGGCCCCATCCCTATAAAACAGATGCTTAAAATGGCTGAAGATTTGATTTCTTTAATCAGGGGTTCCCAACCCCCCCCCCGACAAAAGGCCTAGACAAGAGGAGGATTATGCCTCCGCTGATCAAGTGTCTATTTCTTCAGGCTCTTCTGTGGAACAGGATTACTCCTTTCCCCCTTATGAAGATTCTGATGCTGACTATTCCATTCCCTCAGCTTCTCCCCCTGAAGACTATTCCTTTGGGGAAACCTTACATAACATGAGGGAACATTTCCACTGGGAAGGTCAGGACTACTCCGACTCTAAGAAAAGGCTCCGAGAGTTTCTTTTACTCCCCCAGCACAGACCACTTGCTATCCCCCCAGTTTTAGACATTGTGGATGATGTTTGCTTATAATCTAGTCTAAATCCAGATTCTCTGCCTCCTGCTCCAGCCAAACCAGATAGATACTATACAGTGCCTGACTCACACAAATTCCTTTACAAAAGTCCTGTTGCTAATCCAGAGACAATCTCCCAGGATCCCAAAGGGGCTAAGGCTTCTATGGCTAAAAATCCTGTACCCTCTGAAAGGGACTCCAGAGCACTAGATAGGTGGGGGAAGAAGGCTTACACCTCAGCTACTCTAGCTATGAGAGCACTAAATTGTCAATTTCACATGCTTAAATACCAGCAATTCCTAATGTCTCAAATAAAACAAAAGATGAGCACGCACCCTCAACAGTCTGAATTCAAGGAAATGCAGGATCTGTTGCATGCAGCTGAACAGGTGGGCAAACATACTTTACAATGTGGATTTGATTCCTTGGAAGCTTCCTGTAGAGCAGCTGTTACTGGGTCTGTTATACGTAGGCATGCTTGGTTAAAGGAACAAACTCTGCCTGATCATGTTAAAGCAAAGTTACTAGATGCACCCTTACAGCAGGATGTCTTATTTGGGGTTAAAGCAGAAGAGGTTTTAAAGAAAATGGAGGATAAGGCAAAATCTATGCAGACGGTCAAAGATTTCTTACAGGTACAGCCCCACGCTTCAGCAGAAATTGGCCAACAAAAAATTGGTCCTTTCCAGCTTCTGACAGACCACAGAGGGTAAATACAGGCGCCCAAGGGGCAGAGGACAAGCACAAATCCCTTACAAACCTTGCCAGTGGGGCACTGCAACACAGAAGGGAGGAGAAGACAGGTCCCGAACTACTAGAAGGCAAACACAATGACTTAAACCTCAAACTGCCAAGCAAAACTCTCTTGGCAGCTCCCTTGGGAGGAAAATTAGCACTTTTTGCAGACAACTGGTGCATCATCACAAAGGACAAATGGGTCCTAGACATTATCTCACAAGGATACAGATTCCATTTCCACACCTTGCCAAGGATAAAAGGTATGCCAAAGCTGCCACAAAATCAATGGGCAGAGGCACAAAAACAAATTACAGCTCTCATGGACATGAGAGCCATTCAACTGGTACCTACACAGGAGCAAGGCCAAGGATGTTACTCAAGGCTCTTTCTAGTCCCCAGAAAGGACAATGCTTGGAGACCCATTCTGGACCTTTCAATCTTAAACACCTTCTTGCAAGTACCCAAATTCAAGATGCTAACACTACAGCAGCTTCTTCCCATGTTGGGCAAGAAAGCTTGGCTAGTAACATTGGACCTCAAGGAGGCATACCTGCATGTCCCTATCAGACAAAAATTGCAGAAGATACCTCCGTTTCATTGCAGGTTCAACCCATTACCAATTCTCTGCACTGCCCTTTGGCTTATCTACTGCGCCCAGGGTCTTCACAAAATGCCTGGCACCAGTAATTGCATACTGCAGACAAAGAGGAATTCAAATATACCCATACCTGGACGACTGTCTCATCCAAGCAGAAAGCAAGGACATTCTCTTACAACACCTGGCTTTTGTAAGACATCTTCTAAGTTGCCTAGGGTACACAGTAAACGAAAAGAATTCAAAACTAGTGCCCTCACAAATTATGACATTCCTGGGTGCCAGCTTGAATACAAACGGCCCAGATGGCTTATCTGATGCCAGACAAACAACTACAATTAACTCAATACTTCAGAACAATTGCAACAAAGACCCAACTCCCTGCAAGAAAAATTCTGCAGGCCTTTAGCTTCATGGCATCTTGCATACTACTAATACCATTTGCAAAACTGCAGATGAGGAAATGACAATGGTACCTAAAAAGCATATGGACTCAACACAGCCACAGCTTGGAAACAATGATACCTCTCATTCCCTGCCTTTAACAGGAGTTTCTGTGGTGGTCACAGGCATGTCACCTCAACAAGGGTCAGCCTTTCACCTTACCCCCAGCCAGGCAAACTATGACAACAGATGCATCGGACTATGCCTGGGGGACACACATGGCAGGATGGTGCATTCAAGGCTTATGGACAGCAGATCAAAGAAATCTGCATCAATCAAAAATAAATGTTAGCTGTACAAAATGCTCTGACAGCCTTCAAAGACCTCTTGCATCCAGGACAGCTTATCATAAGGACAGACAACACCACAGTAATGTGGTACATAAACAAACAAGGGGGTACACACTCCTACCCTCTATGCAGGCAAGCAATGACCTTGTGGAATACAGCACTGGCTTACCAAGTTCAATTAGAAGCTCAATTCCTGCCAGGAAAAAAGAACACATTGGCAGACGACCTAAGCAAAACATCATGGATCCCCACGGTGGAAACTGGATCCACAAGTATTCGCAATGATAACTCAAAATGGGGGCTCCCAGACAGACCTGTTTGCCAGCCTCAAAACTATCAGCTAACAAAGTTTTGCACAAGGACTTTTCACCATGAAGCTTGGAAAGTGGACGCACTGTCATTCAGTTGGAAAATGCTAACAGTATATGCCTTTCCTCCACTACCCTTTCTCACAAAGGTGCTACTGAAAGTCAGGATAGAGAGACCCCGAATGATACTCATTGCTCCAGACTGGCCACGCCAGCACTGGTACCCACTATTAAGGAATATGGTCCAGGGCCCACCATTGATTCTACCACAAACTACCCACCTGCTCACACAGCAAGACATTCAGATTCTACACAGCCAGCTCAAAACCTTAAACTTGGCTGCATGGCAAATCACCTAAGCAACCAGCCAGCTCCTCTCTCACAAGCTGTTATGGAAGTTAATCTGGAGGCCAGGAGACCCAGCACCAGGAAAGCCTACTCAGACAATTGGAAAAAGTTTTGCGCCTGGAACCAAGCTAAAGGCCAAAATACCCTTCAAGCTGACATACCTCAGATTCTGCAATATCTAACTGAGATGTTACACAAAGGGCTTTCTTTTTCATCTATTAAAATCCATGCCTCAGCCATTTCTGCCCACTACAACACGGATCCTCCCTTATTTTCACATCCACTTTTAAGGCAGTTAATCAGAGGGGCCAAGAACATTAGGCCTCCCAGGAGAGCACCAACACCTACTTGGGACTTCAACTTTGTTCTGGAAAAACTCACGCTACCTCCTTTTGAGCCAGTTTTTTCAGCTGACTTAAAGTTTATATCATGGAAGACTGCCCTGCTGCTAGCAATCTCTTCAGCTAGAAGAGTTTCAGAACTTCAGGCACTAATGGCAGTAGAGCCTTTCCTCATTTTTCATCAAGACAGAGTTTCTCTATGAACTAACCCCTCCTTTATGCCTAAGGTGGTATCCAGTGTGGCTCTAAATCAAACCATCCATTTACCCACCTTCTTTCCAAATCCACAGAACAAAGGAGAAAGACTCCTACATTCCTTGGACATTCACAGGCAGCTACATTACTACTTGGATAAAACTAAGGTTTTCAGAAAATCTGACCAGCTTTTTGTATCCTATGCTACAACATCACAAGGAAAGGCTATCTCAAAACAAACCATTTCCAAATGGATAGACATTGCATACATTTTTGCTACACCCACCATGGAAAACCACTTCCTGCTACCATAATGCCCCACTCTTCCTATGCAGCAGCTTCTTCTACAGCCTTCCTCAGGGGGGTACCAACCAAGGATATTCTGGAAGCTGCAACTTGGAGTTCAGTACACACCTTCACCAAACATTACCACTTACCACTTTACTCTAAGACTAGAGCTGGCTCGCCACTGCAGTTTTGCAGGGCCTTCTAGCCTCCTCTAACCCTGTTTGACTCCGCCCATCCTTAGCTTTGGGATTCTACCCAAGTGTAATGACTGCAGCAGGGTAACATGATGAACATAGTACAGTTTTGTACCTACCATAAATGTAGATGTTCGAGTGTATACCCTGCTGCAGTCCAAGTTGCCTTCCCTCCATCCCTCTAAACTAGCTGAACTTACCTCTATCACTCTATTCTATACTACCTCTGTGGTGTATTTGCTTGTGCCTAAGGGTATTGTTTTATTTTTTCCATATAGCTATGTGTATATATATATATATATATATATATATATATATATATATATATATATATATGTATATATCTTTTGCCTAACTATTAGGGGCACCTGACTTCTGGGGCAAGAAAAACTGAAGAAAATAGTGTCGGATGCCTCTGATATACCCCTGGCGCTCTGACGTCAGGGAAGAAGCGACAGCGACCGACGCCAGACCAAGACTTTGGAATTCGTGCCAACTGCAGGCCCGCCTGATGGCAGGATAACCCAAGTGTAATGACTGCAGCAGGGTATACACTCTAACATCTACATTTATGGTAGATACAAAACTGTACTTTCTCTCCTCTCCTGCACTTTTACTAGCTTATTAGTCTAGCACTTTACCAGACATCTTGTAACAATTATTGTAGCACACAAAAGTACTACCAGCACTAAACATTGTACAAAGAAACCGCTCCAGTACTTAGACATGCCTGGAGGGGTGGGCATTAATACTAAACCCCCCTTTTCTTGGGCATCCTGAGGCAATTAGCACTATTGTAACAAAGAAACCTGGCCACACAACATGCCAAGACTGGAATAGCTTCAAGAGGAGATCAAACCTTCCCCCCAATTTCTGGATCAGGTGTCTGTTTCCTCAGGCTCCTCTGAGGAACAGGATTACTCCTTTTCCCCCTTATGAAGATCTCTGATGTCGGCTGGGCTCCATCTCCCTCAGCTCTCCCCCTGAAGACTACCTCCCTTTGGGGAAACCTTACACACCATGAGGGAACATTTCCACTGGGAAGGTCAGGACTACTCTGACTCAAAAGAAAGGCTCTGAGGAGTTTCTTTTACTCCCCAGCAGCACAGACCACTTGCTATCCCCCAGTTTGGGACATAGTGGATGATGTCTTTGTGAATCTAGTCTAAATCTAGATTCTCTGCCTCCTCCTGCTCCAGCCAAACTTAGATAGGATACTATAGAGTACCTGACTCTCACAAATTTCCTTTACAAAAGCCCTGCTGCTGATCCAGAGACACAATCTCTCCAGGGTCCCAAAAATCCTGTACCCTCAGAAAGGGACTCCAGAAAAACTAGATAGGGTGGGGAAGAAGGTTTACACCTGCACCAACTACTCTAGCTGGGTGAGAGCACTAAATTGTCAATTTCACATGCTTAAATACCAGCAATTCCTAATGTCTCAAATAAAAACAAAAGATGGGCACGCACCCCTCAACAGTCTGAATTCAAGGAAATGCAAGATCTGCTGCATTCAAGGCTGAACAGGTGGGCAAACATTCTTATAATGTGGTTTTGATGCCTTGGAAGCTTCCTCTCTCAGAGCAGCTGTTACTGGGTCTGTTATAAGTAGGCATGCTTGGTTAAAGGAACAATCTCTGCCTGATTATGTTAAAGCAAAGTTACTTGATGCACCCTTACAGCAGGATGTTTTATTTGGGGTTAAAGCAGAGGAGGTTTTAAAGAAAATGGAGGATAAGGCAAAATCTGTGCAAACGGTCAAAGATTTCTTACAGGTACAGCCCCCACGCTTCAGCAGAAATTGACCAACAAAAAATTGGTCCTTTCCAGCTTCTGACAGACCACAGAGGGGTAAATACAGCACCCAATGGACAGAGGACAAGCACAAATCCCTTACAAACCTCACCAATGGGGCACTACAACACGGAAGGGAGGAGAAGACAGGTCCCAAACCACTAGAAGGCAAACTCAGTGACTCAAACCTCAAACTGCCAAGCAAAACCCTCTTGGCAGCTCCCTTGGGAGGAACATTAGCACTTTTTGCAGACAACTGGCGCATCGTCACAAAGAACAAATGGGTCCTAGACATTATCTCAGACGGATACAGATTCCATTTCCACACCTTTAAGCCAAGGATAAAAAGGACGCTGCCAAAGTTGCCACAAAATCAATGGGCAGAGGGCACAAAACAAATTACAGCTTCTCATGGAACATGAGAGCCATTCAACTGGTACCTACACAGGGCAAGGCCAAGGATTTTTACTCAAGGCTCTTTCGAAGTCCCCAGAAAGGACAATGCTTGGAGACCCATTCTGACCTTTCAATCTTAAACACCTTCTTGCAAGTACACCCAAATTCAAGATGCTAACACTACAAGCAAGCAGCTTCTTCCCATGTTGGGCAAGAAAGCTTGGCTAGTAATGATTGGGACTCAAGGAGAAGCATACCTGCATGTCCCTGTCAGACAAAAATTGCAGAAGATACCTCCGCTTCATTGCAGGTTCAAACTCCATTACCACCTCTCTGCACTGCTCCTTTGGCTTATCTACTGTGCCCAGGGTCTTCACAAAATGCCTGGCACCAGTAATTGCATACTGCAGTACATAAAGAGGAATTCAAATACTACCCATACCTGGATCGACTGTCTCATCCAAGCAGAAAGCAAGGACACTTCTCTTACAACATTCCTGGTTTTTGTAAGACATCTTCTAAGTTGCCTAGGGTACACAGTAAACTAAAAGAAATCAAAACTAGTGCCCCTCACAAATTATGACATCATTCCTGGGTGCCAGCTTGAATACAAACGGGCCCAGATGGCTTATCTTGATGCCAGACAAAACAAACTGTTACAATTAACTCAATACTTCAGAATAATGGCAGCAAAGACTCCAACTCCCTGCAAGAAAAATTCGCGGCGGCCTTGGCCTTCACAGGCATCTTGCATACGCAGAAAAAAAATTCGTTAGAACGAAAAAAATTCAAGAACAAAAAATCACTTCAGAAATCAGGACAACACCCTATCTACTACAGGATGTTCAGAAAATTTCCTGAATTTAACTCATTACTACATGCCACTCAGCTTCCACCCACAACATGTCAATATCCAGAATATACCCAAATCCCAATTTTAAGAGCTAGAAGAATCTGCTCTAGCCAACAACATCTTCTTTCTGATGCCCAGGATGATTTGACCTTCAAAGATTTATTAGGAGGGGTTATCGTCCAGGTATTGTGCATTTAGCCAAAAGATCTGTGTCCAACATAAATAGGGAAGATTTATTATCGTACCAAGATAAGAACAATAGTCATAAGCAACAACCTTTGCCTTTGGTGACTACGTATGGACGCAACACACAGGGTTTCAAAAATATTATACAGAGACATTGGAATGTTCTTAAAGCTGATCACAAACTTAATTCTTTGCTTCCAGATAAATGTTCTTTTTCATTTAAAAGGGGACAGACCATTGGTTCTAAACTGAGTCACTATAAGAGAGTTGGTCCAGATTTTTCTGTTCCAACTCAGTTGTCCATTTTGGGTAAACCTATTGTTGGATGTATACCCTGTGGACATTGTTCTTTTTGCATTCGTGTTTCACGTGCCAATGAATTTAGTAGTAAAAATACTTCAGAGGTTTTTGACATCAAGTTTTGGGCTAATTGTAATACTGAGTGGATCATCTATTTGGTGACCTGCAATTGTTCTGTTTTCTATGTTGGAAAGACCTCTCGGGCCTTCGCGCCTCAGAATTTGTGAGCATTTAAGGACATTAAAATAAACGTATCAGCAATGCTCTATATAAACATTGTTTAAAACATGCATCAGCTTCTTTTAAATTTGTTGTTATTGATTGCATTAAGGGGAGATGCAAAGATAAACAGTACTGGCAGGAATTACTTAGCTCCAAGGAGAGAAAATGGATCATTAAACTTGGAGCATTGTTTTCACCTGGCCTTAATGATCAATTATAACAATTGTTAATGCTGTGTTTTGATTGGTCTTTTGTATGGCTTACCTATATATATGGATGTATTGCGATACTCTGTTTTTCTATTTTTGTATTTCACTGAAGAAGGCTCTGATGAGCCGAAACCGGTTTGAAGGTTCTGTAATTGTTTTTTACAATATCAGTATCTTAGGGGGTTTTCCCTATGGCAATAAATCATTTTTGATGTGGCTATTACAACACTTGCTGGCTTTTTGTGTTTTTGTTCTTGAATTTTTTCCTGTTTGGCTGCAAGAAAAATTCTGCAGGCCTTTAGCTTCATGGCATCTTGCATACTACTAATACCATTTGCAAAACTGCAGATGAGGAAATGACAATGGTACCTAAAAAGCATATGGACTCAACACAGCCACAGCTTGGAAACAATGATACCTCTCATTCCCTGCCTTTAACAGGAGTTTCTGTGGTGGTCACAGGCATGTCACCTCAACAAGGGTCAGCCTTTCACCTTACCCCCAGCCAGGCAAACTATGACAACAGATGCATCGGACTATGCCTGGGGGACACACATGGCAGGATGGTGCATTCAAGGCTTATGGACAGCAGATCAAAGAAATCTGCACATCAATCAAAAATAAATGTTAGTTGTACAAAATGCTCTGACAGCCTTCAAAGACCTCTTGCATCCAGGACAGCTTATCATAAGGACAGACAACACCACAGTAATGTGGTACATAAACAAACAAGGGGGTACACACTCCTACCCTCTATGCAGGCAAGCAATGACCTTGTGGAACACAGCACTGGCTTACCAAGTTCAATTAGAAGCTCAATTCCTGCCAGGAAAAAAGAACACATTGGCAGACGACCTAAGCAGAAACATCATGGATCCCCACGAGTGGAAACTGGATCCACAAGTATTCGCAATGATAACTCAAAAATGGGGGCTCCCAGACAGACCTGTTTGCCAGCCCTCAAAACTATCAGCTAACAAAGTTTTGCACAAGGACTTTTCACCATGAAGCTTGGAAAGTGGACGCACTTTCATTCAGTTGGAAAATGCTAACAGTATATGCCTTTCCTCCACTACCCTTTCTCACAAAGGTGCTACTGAAAGTCAGGATAGAGAGACCCCGAATGATACTCATTGCTCCAGACTGGCCACGCCAGCACTGGTACCCACTATTAAGGAATATGGTCCAGGGCCCACCATTGATTCTACCACAAACTACCCACCTGCTCACACAGCAAGACATTCAGATTCTACACAGCCAGCTCAAAACCTTAAACTTGGCTGCATGGCAAATCACCTAAGCAACCAGCCAGCTCCTCTCTCACAAGCTGTTATGGAAGTTATTCTGGAGGCCAGGAGATCCAGCACCAGGAAAGCCTACTCAGACAAATGGAAAACGTTTTGCGCCTCGAACCAAGCTAAAGGCCAAAATACCCTTCAAGCTGACATACCTCAGATTCTGCAATATCTAACTGAGATGTTACACAAAGGGCTTTCGTTTTCATCTATTAAAATCCATGCCTCAGCCATTTCTGCACACTACAACACGGATCCTCCCTTATTTTCACATCCACTTTTAAGGCAGTTTCCCAGAGGGGCCAAGAACATTAGGCCTCCCAGGAGAGCACCAACACCTACTTGGGACCTCAACTTTGTTCTGGAAGAACTCACGCTACCTCCTTTTGAGCCAGTTTTTTCAGCTGACTTAAAGTTTATATCATGGAAGACTGCCCTGCTGCTAGCAATCACTTCAGCTAGAAGAGTTTCAGAACTTCAGGCACTAATGGCAGTAGAGCCTTTCCTCATTTTTCATCAAGACAGAGTTTCTCTATGAACTAACCCCTCCTTTATGCCTAAGGTGGTATCCAGTGTGGCTCTAAATCAAACCATCCATTTACCCACCTTCTTTCCAAATCCACAGAACAAAGGAGAAAGACTCCTACATTCCTTGGACATTCACAGGCAGCTGCATTACTACTTGGATAAAACTAAGGTTTTCAGAAAGTCTGACCAGCTTTTTGTATCCTATGCTACAGCATCACAAGGAAAGGCTATCTCAAAACAAACCATTTCCAAATGGATAGGACATTGCATACATTTTTGCTACACCCACCATGGAAAACCACTTCCTGCTACCATAAGGCCCCACTCTACCAGGGCAGCAGCTACATCTACAGCCTTCCTCAGGGGGGTACCAACCAAGGATATTCTGGAAGCTGCAACTTGGAGTTCAGTACACACCTTCACCAAACATTACCACTTACCACTTTACTCTAAGACTAGAGCTGGCTTCGCCACTGCAGTTTTGCAGGGCCTTCTAGCCTCCTCTAACCCTGTTTGACTCCACCGCCCATCCTTAGCTTTGGGATTCTACCCAAGTGTAATGACTGCAGCAGGGTAACATGATGAACATAGTACAGTTTTGTACCTACCATAAATGTAGATGTTCGAGTGTATACCCTGCTGCAGTCCAAGTTGCCTTCCCTCCATCCCTCTAAACTAGCTGAACTTACCTCTATCACTCTATTCTATACTACCTCTGTGGTGTATTTGCTTGCGCCTAAGGGTATTGTTTTATTTTTTCCATATAGCTATATGTATATATATATATATATATATATATATATATATATATATATATATATGTATATATCTTTTGCCTACCTATTAGGGGCACCTGACATCTGGTGCAAGAAAAACTGAAGAAAATGGCGTCGGATGCCTCTGATATACCCCTAGCGCTCTGACGTCAGGGAAGAAGTGACAGCGACCGACGCCAGACCAAGACTTTGGAATTCGTGCCAACTGCAGGCCCGCCTGACGGCAGGATATCCCAAGTGTAATGACTGCAGCAGGGTATACACTCTAGCATCTACATTTATGGTAGGTACAAAACTGTACTTTCTGTCCTCTCCTGCACTTTTACTAGCTTATTAGTCTAGCACTTTACCAGACATCTTGTAACAATTATTGTAGCACACAAAAGTGCTACCAGCACTAAACATTGTACAAAGAAACCGCTCCAGTACTTAGACATGCCTGGAGGGGTGGGCATTAATACTAAATGTCAGTTCCCTGTGCTTTCTCCTATTAATGTGGTGAACTTGGGCATCCTGAGGCAATGTAGCAGGTGCCTAATGTACACCGACAACCCTCTCCTCTTATCTCCCAACACTCAGTTGTGAGAGATGCACTTATATATCCAAATTGGAAGCCACACACACTATAGCCAAGACTGGAATAGCTGGTCAAGAGGAGATCATCAACGCTTGCACCACACCACATGAAGCACATAGCCCTCCAGAACACACACCAGCACTGCCTTCACATGAAAACACAAACCACACACCCACCTTCATAGAGGCTCTCAATAAAAATCTACCCAAGCACCAGACACCTCTAAGGCAGAAATGCACGTGACTACCACACAACAACACTAATCACGAGAGACAACTCTCCTAAACAGTGTGCCACTCAACCAAAGCCCCTAAGGCTAAACAGCATGCCCAGCAACACTAGTCATAGGTGACTTGATAGTGAGGCACACTGATGTCCCACTCACTAGGTTGAATAAGGAGAAAGTAACAGTCATCTGCCTGTCAGGTGCCAGGATCCTCCACATAACATACGCACTCGGGTCCCTCAACAACAGGTACAACTATGACTCTCTCATTGAACATGTGGGTGTGAATGTCCTGAGATGTACCTCCCTGGACTTGCATGAAAAGCGACATGGAGGAGCTCTCGGATTATGTAACCCAGGCTGGTATGACCCTAGCCCTGAGCAGCATCCTACCATCTTCCAAAGTGATGCCACAGTACAAGCAGAAAATGATAGATTTCACCATTTGGCTAAGTTTCTAGTGTCATTCTAAGGGAATCCAGTATCTGTCTGCCTGGGATGACATGATTGACAGACTTCGATGCTTTGCCAGAGATGGCCTGCATCTCTCAACCCTGAGCTTTCAGACACTGGCCAAGGCTCTTGCCACCCCTATAGTGCCTTTTTTAGGCAGTGTTCCAAAGACCAAATTACCACTGTAACAGCTGTAAACAAATGCAATCTGAGGGTCATGCTGTTCAATGCTAGAAGTCTAAATCTCAAAATGCACTCGTTTGAAGCACTCCTTAAAATAGAGAACATCAACATTTGTGCTGTAACAGAGACCTGGTTCAAGGCAGCAGAAAGCACCCCTGCACCACCAGGCTGTAACTTTTTCCACACCTTTCGGCCCCAGAACTTGGACCGAAGCTCCAAAGGCGGTGGTGTTTCCATATTCATAAAGGATGCACACACCTCCAGACTGGTAGCCCAACATAACAGATCAGAGATACTTCAGGTACAGTTAACATTGAGTAAGACAGCAATTCAGGTTGTAGCCTGCTATAGGTCTTCAACCATGTCCCATGACTCTCACTCTATGTTCCTAAGCACCCTGGAGAATATTAGGGTCCGTCCTAGCACACTCATACTGGGTGACTTCAACTACCCCTTTATTAACTGGGAAAACTACTCATGTACCAATACCCTTGCCCCAACGTTTCCTGGAATTCATTAATTCCTATGCTCTGGACCAGCTCATTCTTAGCCCCACTAGAGAGGTAGCAACATCCTTGACCTGGTCAATACTAACATGGGTGACCATTGCTCTACACCAATAGTCAAACTCATCCCTTGTTAGATCCGTCCACAAACTAATCACCTTGGAAATCCACATCCCTCCCACCCCCCACAAAGGTAACCACAATGAAAATCTTCTCCAAAGCTAACTTTGGGCTCCTAAAAACAGAGGTGGCTAACATTATGGCACCCATGCAAATGGAGAATAGTTGCATGACCGCCAAATCATACACCAATGCACTGTACAAACATGTACACAAATGCATGGATTTCACCATACCCAATAGAACCAAGACGCTCTCCTCCAAAAAAAAGGAATCCAATCTGGACCCTGCCATAAGGAGGATTCTGATGTGGAATAAGGTGAAGTCCCAAGACTAGAAAAAAACCCTTATCAGCCTCAACAAAAAGTTGAGATCCCTCATCAAATCCTCTAAAGCTAGCTATGAAAACTGAATTGCAGCAGATAGTAAAGACAACCACAAGGCCTTTTATAGTTATGTAAAGAATCTCCATGGCAATACCCAGATTTACTCTGAGCTACTGCACAATGGTGCCTCCTATACCGAGCCAACAGATATTGCCAATGTACTGGCCGAGAAATTCAGTACCAACTTTTACCCCTCCCCTCCCAAAGGACCAATCACAATACCAGTAGATTGCCAGGCACCCAGTATTACTGCTGCACGGGTTAAAACAGCACTGTCCAAGGCCAAGAATACAGCTTCTATGGGACCTGACAATATCCCTGGCTGTGTTCCACACGAACTAGAGTGAACTGGCACCTCACCTGTGTGCCCTGTTCAGTCACAGCCCTCACCTCAGGCTTTGACCTTACTGAATGGTGCACTGCTACAGTCATCCCTCTCCACAAAGGATGAGTGACTACAGACCCTGGCAACTGTCACCCTATTAGCTTCAAGAGTCTGATGTGTAAAGCTATGGAACGCATCATCATGGACCTAATAAACATGGATATTGGGAATCTCCAAACTCTAGATCCCACACAGTTTGGTTTTGTGAAGGGTGTATCATGCCTGCTCAACCTGGTTGACTTCTTTGAGTCAGTCACGAGTGTTGTGAATGAAGGCAAGGTGGTTCGTACAGCCTACCTTGATCTGGCCAAGGCCTTTGATACCATTCCCCACTTAGGAATCATAGAAAAACTCACTAAGCTAGCCATCAACCTCTGTATCACTAGGTGGGGTTGCAAACTGGCTCACAGATAGAACCTACAGTGTGAAAGTAGCTGACTCCAAGTCAGACTGCCGACCAGCCACGAGTGGAGTCCCATGTTCGGTCCTGGGTCCTCTCCTGTTTGGTATCTACTTTTCTGAAGTCCAGGCCAACACAAAGGGACTCTGGCTGACAAAGTTCACAGACGATTGCAAGTTGGGAGCTATTATTAACTCCCCAAGTGATGTTGACGTCCTAAAGAAAGGCCTCACTGAGACCCAACAACTGGTGTCAGAACCATGGTGTTAAGCTCAGTGCCAAGAAATGTGTCATCATCCCTTTGGGAAATACCCGGTTCCAATGAATTACCACATTGATGGTAGTCCACTGAACACAGAAGATGTTAAAAGAGATCTGGGAACACAGGTTGACAGCAACCTCTCTTTTGACCACCACATTGTCACTGTGGTCAGAAAGTACTTCTGTGTGGCATATCTCATTACTAAGGGTTTTAGTTCCAGGAAGAAAGGTCATTGTCTCCCCTCTACTCTTCCCTCATTAGGCCAATCATGGAGTACAATGCCCTGTTTGGGATGTACCTCGCTAGACACCTGCAACAACTGGAGAAGCCACAAAAGTACCTCACAAAGAGGATCCTATGCCTTAAACAGTTGTCCTGTATGGACAGACTTAAAAAAACTCCAACTATTCTCTATGTCATATCGCCTACTTAGAGGTGATCTCTGCTTGACTTATAAAGCCATGTCTGACCCAGTTCTGTTAGAAATGCTACATCTAAAGAAATCCCAATCCCTTCGCACCACACGCTTCAGAGACCTCATCCTCATTACCACAATCAACAGAACAAGCTGGAGGAACAGGTTCATAACCCACACACTGCCCATGCTATGGAATAGACTTCCCATACATGTCAAACAGAGCACCTCACTGACCCTCTTCAAGAGAAATCTTGATGAGTGGATGGGAAATAGAAAATTCACCCCAGGGATAAGTCCAGTGCCTCTACTCGACAGAGGCACTGGGAACTAAGGTCGGATGACACTATGCCAGGGTAATCCTATGGCTAGGCTTGTAGAGCCCCCAGGGCCATTAGCGTAGTACACACCTATGAACATATGAGCCTCTGAGGTCTTTGAAAAAAGCAAAGAAATCACACTGTCCCCAGCCCAGCCCAAACACAAGCTATAGTAACTTCCTGTGCACACCTCTAAGGTTTGACTGTGATGAAAATTAAAGAAGGCATGACCACATAATCTCCAGTCCCTCTCAAAACCTACAGAAACCTTCTGTATACACACACACACACACACACACAAATGAGAATGGTTGATTTTAGAATGGGTGTGGCTGAGGGCAGAGGCCACCACTAAGCCTATGTCAAAATCCATTTAGACAGCCTGGGGTGTAGGAGCCACCAGACTCCTAGAAGCTCTAAGTTTGTGAATCTTCTGTGATGTTCTTTACAGTGGTGGATCCTGGAATTTGCAGAAGCGAGGGGTCGCAGTCTTGAAAGTAGAGGGTGAGATGTAAGGAAGTAAAACACTCACTTATTGAATGGACACACACCTCTCACTTCACTCATGTACTGAGCAGTCACACACACACACACACACACACACACACACACACACACACACACACACACACACACACACATCTCACTCACCTACTGAATGGACACACACACACCTCTCTCATCTCACTCACCTACTGAATGGACACACCCCCCTCTCATCTCAGTGACCTACTGAATGGACACACACATACCTCTCTCATCTCACTCACCTACTGAACGGATATGCACACACACACACACCCTCATTTCACTCACCTACTGAAGGGACACACACACACCTCTCATCTCAGTGACCTACTGAATGGACACACACCTCTCATCTCAGTGACCTACTGAATGGACACACACATACCTCTCTCATCTCACTCACCTACTGAACAGACACACGTGAGCACACACACACACACACACACACACACACACACACACACACACACACACACACACACACACATCTCTCTCATCTCACTCACCTACTGAACAGACATGGACACACACACACACCTCATCTCACTCACCTATTAAATAGACACACACACATTATACTTCTCAACCTCTTTACTCAAGAAAATCTGGACAAAGCCTGACATAATGGTGGGACAAAGGCCCGAAATAGGGACACATTTAAAATATTGCTATTATAAAGTTAGAAAGTTGATAGAATAACATGATTTGTGTTAGCATGCGTTTTCTGAAGGATACAAGTCTGAAACTCAAATGTGTGTCATTATTTAGTGGCTGTAATCCCTGGATCCTCTTAGTGGTTTCTAAAAAAAAAAAAAAACTATTTTTATGAGGAGGAGACCAAATATATGAGGCAAAAGAATCTAGGCAGTCTGCAAAAATCTGTGCAGTTGAGAGCAGTGGCGGTTGGTGACTTCAAATCAAAGGGGGGGGGGCTGCATGAGACAGCTGAATGGGTGTGGTCAATGGGAAGGGGTGTGATGAACTAGAAAGGGGAGGAGCTATGCTCAAAACCACAAAAACTATAACTTTAATTAAATAAGCTGCCCTGGGTGCCAAACTATCATTATGAGAGTCCAATCAAGACAAAATGAAGTGTAGAAGAAAAAAGCATATTTCAATGCATTGGCTACACGACAGCTTACTTAATATCTAAATGGAAACAAAAAGGTTGTGATGCATGAAAAAATAAATTACTTTTTAAATACATTACTGGAATGCCAGTCAAAATCAAGTATAAGAAAAACAAGCAGCACTCAACTCAAATCACTTCTCCTTGCACTGCAGTTCTAATTATCATTTATATTCAGCTTTATTAAAGTACTAAGTAACATGCTGAAAGTAGCAATCTCTGTGATACCCCACTTGTAAAAATGTTTCTTATCCAAAAAAGACCTGCTGCCTGACAACAACTATCTACTTGTTTCATGGGGAAAACATGATCAAAGTAAAAAAATGAAAAGCAAACAAGAAACAAGCTCAACATACATTGCTTAAAGGATTACTGCACAGGTTATGGACCACACATGATAGATTGGCATTCTGTTTAGTTTACAGGTAAAGCCTGCAAAGATTACTGCAATTCTCCAACAAATGTAATGAGCTTCTTAAAATAATGTAATCCTGTCCTTTATTACAAATACTGTCATATGCATTTCAATACCCAAGGCTTATACATTATCTAGTTATGTAAGTATTCTCTGTATGGCAACAACAGAAAGGCTTTCAATGTTGGCAGTTCTTTAACAGCATGCTTATTAAAACTTACTTGCATCTTACAATCTCAGACAAGCTTACCTGATGGTCATTAAAGCATTGCTACTTAAACACAGAGCAACAGGCACTTTCTGAATATAATAAGCATAAGTCAACAGTATAAAAATATGACAGAAACCAGAACATTCTGCAACATCAAGGACAGATGAAAAGCCAGTGTAGTACTTGTCTCTACCTTGGATGGGGGATACTCTGCACATTTACACTGCATAACTGCTCCTTGCCTTGCTTGGACACATCCAGAGTCACTACATGGGGGAGTGGGGTGCTTGGCCCAGACACATTTGTCATACCTCTCAACATCAGAGCAAGAAATATGGACAAAGCCATACATAGAACTGGGACAAAAGCCCAAAAATAAGGACAATTTTTAAATGTTGCTCTTATAAACTTAGAAAGATAATAGAATAGTTGGTTTTGCATTAGTATGAATTTTCTGAAAGGTATGAAATCTGAAACTCGATTGTCTGTCATTATTTTCTAACTTCAGTCTTTAATGATTTGCCACTAATTTGCCAACAAAACACAATTTTATAAAAAAAAAATGGACCAAAAATGTGATGCAATAATATAAAATAGCCACATATTACAGCTGGGAACCTGTCAAAGAAGGGACACTTTTTTAATATTAGCACTGCTAACTTGAGCAGCTGACAAAATAAAAGAATCTACATGCATTTCTGAAATAAAAGTAATATATAATTATTACGGTTATTTATTAATTGTAAACCCTCCATGTTTTCTTCCAAAATTGCCATTTTGCGGAGGGATTATTAGGGGAAGAGCAACATTTTGAGCCAAAATCGGGAACAGTTGAGAGGTTTGGATATGCCTAATTCTATAAAGCAATTTAATAGCACGTACCTCTCAACCTGTTAATGCAGGAAATCTGGACAAGGCCAAATATATTGGGTGAACATATAAACAGTACTAAAAATTGCTCTTGTATAAACCGAGGCAGTTGATAGAATAACAGGTCATGCTTTAGCATACATTTTTCTGAAGGTTATGAAGTCTGAAACTCTGTGTCTGTCATTATTTAGTGACTTAATTCCTAAATGATTTGCCAGGAAAACCACAAATTTTATGAGGAACAAACCAAAAATAAGAAGCAAAAATCTATTTTGTGTCTTTCGGCTTTTCCCGGTTACGGGTCGCCACAGCGGAACTCCGGTCCGCTAATGATTGGTAGTGGATTTTTACGTACCGGGTTACCAGCCCTGATGCACATCCTTCAACGAAGACACACCCCATTCACGTATGCCTGCACACAGAAAACGCTCTAGCTGAGAATCGAATGGGACAACGTCTTGCTATGAGACGACAACGCTACCACAGCACCAAATATATTAATTCTCTGAAAATCTGGACAGTTGAGAGGTATAGTTCAGCCGGGGCTGTCTTTGAGTTTGCCGCCCTTCCCCCTCACAAAATCATGGTCGAATGGAGCCTCCCCCCTGCAGCCATTCAAATGAACCATTACTTGGCTATTTCACCCCATTTACTGTAAACACTAATGTGCATACTGCTTTACTTCTACGATGATTTGGACTTCATTTGAAAGTTTTATTTTGCGTTTTACAGCACAAACACCAAGACATCTGCTAAACAAAGCAATGCAGTCTCACATTGAAAACAGACTTGGCATTAAAACTTCTCTGCCCTTGAAACTCACATTCATTGAAACAGCATTGAAACCAACATCCAAAGAAAATACAGTTGGCTAGTGGCAGATAAAGATTAACTTTTGGATATTTTCAAATGATAGGCCCCTTGCACACAAAACATGTGTTCTGCGATGCACCTTCCTGATTGCATTATATTATATTCCTTGTATAATACAGTACAGTGAGGGTGTTTTATTGTTTTGAACATTTTTCCAGTAAACAATGAAACAAAATGCATACACCAATAATGACAAAACTGCCCAATTGAGAACATTTCCATCACAAAAGTCTACTCAAACTTCTGCAATCCACCAGTATCAGTAAATATGCACAATCTCTACAGAAGTAAAAGTCATGTAAATAATTCCACATTAAAAAGATCTGTAACTAATGAAGAGGTTGCTGCTAGCAAACAACTTTATATTTCATTGTTTCATCTACAAATAAAGTGCCTGTTGCCCTTGAGGAATACATTGCCTATAATGCATTAAAAAATTATAAGCTAGTAATATTGCAATAGGGAAATGATGGCAAATAACGGGCAAGTTCATAGTTGCTAGGTATCTTCACAAAAGAGGCAATTCTCAAGACGGCAGCATCCACCCCATTTACAACAAAGTACAATATCAGCACTGCATCTACATACTGTGGGAGTAGAACCCACAGCCTTCTGCATCAAAAGCAAGTAAACTACCTATTGTGCTATTAACAATGCAAGCAGTCAGCATATGCAGCACTAAACTTCTCTTCCCCTGCAGCTCTCAGCTCCATGTAAAATCTACTTGACACTCGGCTGTATCTCTTAACTTTGCAGCACAAGAAATCTGGAAAATGCCAAAATATATTGGGGAGAGACAAAAGCAAAAAACCAGGGACACATTTTAAACATTGCTTGTATAATCTTAGAATACACTGCTGTGTTACCACCATGCATTTCACTGCCAAGACTTGAACCCAGGATCCTGTACAAAACAGTCAGAGCAACATACCACTATGCCAAATCAGCTGTTTTGTGAAAGAGAGGAAGAGTGAAACTTAAATGGCTACCATTTAGTGAATTCAGTTCTCACCATAGCTGCACAACACACCTGGACAAAGCCAGTAATGGGGGGAATACAGCCCTCAAACATATTCAATGACTTCAGTTCTCACAATAGCTCTCAACCTTAGCATAAAAAAACTGGACGAAGCCAATAATGGGGGAATACAGTCCCAAAAATAGGGACAAATTTCAAATATTCATCTTATAAACTTAGAAAATTGCTAGAATAAAAGGTTTTGTGTTTATATGTAATTTCTGAAGAATATGAAGTCAGAAATTCAAATGCTTGCCAGTTTTATTTATTTAACATTTGTTAACCAGAAAAGTCTGACTTGGAACAAAAGCCAATTTTCAGCAGAGGCCCAGGGAGAAATACTGCAGACACATGTCTTTGTAACATGGGAGGACACCAGAGCAAACCCACGCAAACACAGGGAGGACATGCAGACTCCACACAGAAGGCACCCCAGCTAAGAATCAAACAAGAGAACCTTTAGCTGTGAGGCAACAATGCTACCACTGCACCATCAACTATTTAAGGGATTAAACACTCAGAAACCACAGATTTTACAAGGAACAGAACAGAACAAAATATGAGGCAAAAATCTCCACAAAAGTTTCACAAATAGTGGTGGGTAGGGAATTCAGGCTCTTGTTACCTGTAGCCAAGGTACAGGGTTCAAGCACCACCAGCCAGGTACCCTGAGTTCTCTCTAACCACCAGTGGGGCATTTTACACACACACACACACACACACCTTTCCATCCTAGACCTGACAAATGGACAGCCTTCCAAGCTCCTGCAGCAGCTTTCCATCCCATCATGTGTACGCAAACGAACCTGCAACAAGCTTGCTTCCGATACAATCCACAGTTTGCTTTCTGGTACCTGCAAAGTAATCCACAGCAAGACTCAATAGCTTTCTAAGCTCACATTTGCGCCGGAATGCACACTTCCAATTTTGCGGCTCTTTCCTGGAGCGGTCCAAGACTGCTGACTCTGCAGTCCAATCCCCTTCCAGTCTATGCGGTTAGCACTGCATAGACTTCTGGGGAATCAGCAGTCTGCTTCATGCTTACTGAATCTGGACTGATAAGGCAGTAGTCCAGATTCACTTTATATGGAGGATTTGGAGGACTGTACCATTGTGGTTCACAGCTGGGGGGGCTGCAGTCCTGTAGTCTGATATCATGAGTTGCCACTGGTTGCGAGGTACGATACCCCTCTCTTCTCAGTCATTCGCTGAACGGAGGCACGTACGCACACACCTCTCTCATCTCGGTCATCTGCTAAACGAACACACACACACAAACCTTCCTCATCTCAGTCATCTACAGATTGGGCACACACACATCGGTCATCTACAGATTGGACACAAACACACCTCAGTCATGTACTAAACAGACACAAACAGACCTCTCATCTAACTCACCTACTGAATGGGCACACACAACTCTCACATCACAATCACTTTCTGAATGGACAGACAAACACACACTGCGCTCATCTCACTCACCACTGAACAAACACCCATACCTTGCTCATTTCAGTACTGACGGACACACACTTCTCATTTCACTCACCAACTGAACAGGTTGTACAGACAGTGACTATCTGTGTTTTTTGGGGGGAGGGGGGGAGGGAGGCAGGCAATATTTCCAGACAGGTTCTGTGTATCCTCACAATTGGCTTGTTTATTGTGAGCTACAGTTCTGTCAGCTTTGAACACTAAGTCTTGGGCACAATGTATGGCTTGCTGAAATGTAAGAGTATTGTAACTACAGACCAGTCTGTGTGTACTATTCCTAAAAGTTTGCAGCACAAACTAAAAGGTTGCTTAGGAAGAGTGGCAGTGATAGGTTGACTAGAAATGCCCAGTGGGCCCCCAAAATGCTAACATCAGCCCTAATGAGGATAGGTAGATGGCCAGGTCAGTAGCCTAGGATTGTTTAACTGCAAAATTAGAGTTATGTTGCAGTGCTATCTGTGCATGCGGTGGGGGAGGATGTTGATAGTGAGCCACGACAGGTTATCCTTGAATTTACCAGTTGCTTTTACATCCAGACAGTTTGCTGGACAGTTATTAATTCCCTTTTTTATAATGAACTGATTGTAAGCCTGAAGTAATAACATAGTGTGTCAAGAAGGGATGGAGCATATAACTTTTGTTTACAGTTTATTATACAGTAGATCATGTGGGTTTTGTTTGTGTAATGTGCTTAATTTAAAACAGTAAAGGGCCTTTCTTCAATAAGGACTTGCAAAAAATATGCAAGCGTTTCACAGATGTTGTGCAGTTACTATCACTTTGTTTTATATCATAGCAGATGCTGGTGCCATTAATAGTAGATGATGAATGTGTATAAATAGATTAGCACATGTAGCCTGAAGGTTGTTGCCCCACACCCGCACTCAGACATGTTTACACTGTAACAGAGGACTAAATAAATGAGGGATTTGGCAGTACATGCATCAGCGCTGCACACCTCACTTTCGTTATTCTTTTAATATGGGAAGTTGTCATTTATGTCTCATTGCTTACTAATGCTTAGATTAAGGCTTGTGGTTTTCAACATAAAATGTTTTCTACATAATTATTCTTCTTCAGTGTAAAATCTGTTTAAAGTATGCACTCAGTGGCTGAAGTGGTCTTTTCTTTTCCAGGCATGTAGATGTGGGTTATTTTTTGATGGTCAGCTGGAAAGATCATTTTTTTAATTCATTCTTTTTTTTGTGAAGAAATATTTGTGGCTTTTATTATATTGATTGTGATGGATTAAAGCCGCTTACATAACTTAATAAGAAAGTTGTTTTTTGCACAGGCTTGGAAGGTGCCAGGAACACACATACAACCCTTCTGCTACCCCTGGTGATTTGTGGTAGTAGGAAGGTCTTGTCATCCCCATATCCTAAAAACGATTTTTCCTTCTGTGCATGGGTGATAGCTGTGCACTAAACTGCACATTATATTCCCAGATTTTGAAAAAGTCTGCATTCCATGGACTTTGCCTGTATAAGCATTGCATGTAGACTTGGCCAGCTTTTCCACCTTCTTGACGGCTTTAAATATACCTACTCTAAAGTAAATAGGATTCCCTTAAGGATCCAGTCTGTCAAAGTTACAAGATTACTGAATGTGCACCCAACATCCACCTCCCCACCAACTAAGTTCCTCAGTCAGCAGGCCTCCTTCACACTCTGTATAAATGGAAACTCATCCATTCCTTGCACTTATAAGTGCACACTGTGTACTTCAGAAATGGGTATGTTTTTGGGTTACTAGCAATAGAAAAAAAACTCCCACTGGAAAAGGAACTGTCTTTCAGAGGCAAAGTATCACTTTATTGTCCCCAGACTATCAGCATGGGGCTGGAAACTCATCACCTACCCTTCCCTGAGACTGAGAGAGCAGTAGGTCATGCTGAATAATTCCTATCACCGACCCCACTTTGGGCTCATAGGTTAATGCTAGGCTGTTGATCCAATGGGCCATTTGTTGCCTGTCCACAAGGTCCCAATTAAAATTTAGTGAAGACATAAATTAATACCAGACCCCATCAGAATGAAGTACATTATACTTAGTTTTATCCTCTTTCCATAAGGGCTTGAGGGGCCAGACAAGAGGTGTACTTACTATTTGCCCATCCAGTCATTCAGGTTGAGCTTAAAAGGGATCAGGATGCTACTTTGCTTTACATCCAAGAGGATTCTGTTCCATAAAGAGGGATTCTGTGTGATAGATACCTGTCTCACCAGCAGGTCCTGTTTGTTTCATTGGAAGTTTGGACATCTTAAGCAGGTGTTTAGGGTATTGGTAGTTTTGAGGGTGTGTAGGAGGTCACATAGGACTGGATTATTTGAGGCTCTGAATGTTGGACAAAAGTCTCTGTGTCAGAAGTCGATAGGAAATGAAAAAGACCGAGTGCTTTAAGGCGTTTGCAGTAGCTCAAGTAGGGACATGTCCTTAATTGACTTAGGAAATGCTGCGGTTTCTCAAGCTGGGTTATATATTGTGAGGGCAGCACCAAGGATCAAATGGTGGAAATTGAAAAAGGGTAATTGTGAGGTGGAGTTCGGGGATGAGTTAAGATGGGCACTGGGTGGCAGTGAAGAGTTACCAAATAGCTGGGTAACTACAGCAGAGCTAGTAAGGGAGATGGCTAGAAAGGTGCTTGGTATGACATCTGGACAGTGGAAGGACAACAAGGAGACATGGTGGTGGAATGAGGAAGTACAGGAGACTGTACAGAGAAAGAGGTTGGCAAAGAAGTAGTGGGATTGTCAGAGAGATGAAGAAAGTAGACAGAAGTATAAGAAGATGAGGTGCATAGCAAAGAGAGAGGTGGCGAAGGCTAAGGATAAGGCATATGAAGAGTTGTATGAAAGGTTGGACACTAAGAAGGGAGAAAAGAACCTGTACCGATTGGCTAGACAGAGGGACTGAGCTCGGAAGGATGTGCAGCAGGTAAAGGTGATAAAGGATAATGAGGGGAAACATACTCACAAGCGAGGAGTGTGTGTTGAGGAGATGGAAAGAGTACTTTGAGGAGTTGATGAATGAAGAGAATGAGAGGGAGAGAAGGTTGGATGATGTGGGGATAGTGAATCATGAAGTAAAATGGATTAGCAAGGAGGAAGTAAGGATAGCTATGAAGAAGATGAAGAATGGAAAGGCTGTTGGTCCAGATGACATACCTGTGGAAGCATGGAGGTGTTTAGGTGAAATGGCAGTGGAGTTTGTAACCAGATTGTTTAATGAAATCTTGGAAAGTGAGAGGATGCCTGAGGAATGGAGAAAGTGTTTTGTTACTGATTTTTAATAATAAGGGTGATGTGCAGAGCTGTAGTAACTACAGAGGGATTAAACTGATCAGTCACAGCATGAAGTTAAGGGAAAGAGTAGTGGAAGCTAGGTTAAGAAGGGACGTGATGGTTAGTGATCAGCAGAATGGTTTCATGCCGGGAAAGAACACTGCAGATGCAAAGTTTGCTATGAGAGTGTTGATGGAGAAGTACAGAGAAGGTCAGAAGAAGTTGCATTGTGTTTTTGTAGACTTAAAGCATATGACAGGATGCCTAGAGAGGTGTTGTGGTATTGTCTGAGGAAGTCGGGAGTGTCAGAGAAGTATGTAAGAGTGGTACGGGATGTGTACGAGGGTAGTGTGACAGTGGTGACGTCTGCGGTGGGAGTGACGGATGTATTTAAGGTGGATGTGGGATTACATCAAGGATCAGCTCTGAGATTTTTTTATTTGCAATGGTGATGGACAGGTTGACAGACGAGATTAGACAGGAGTCCTCGTGGACTATGATGTTTGCAGATGACAGTGTTATCTGTAGTGAGAGTAGGGAACAGGTGGAGGAGACCCTGGAGAGATGGAGATATGCTCTAGAGAGAAGAGGAATGAAGGTCAGCAGGACTAAGACAGAATATATGTGTGTGAATGAAAGAGAGGATAGAGGAATGGTGAGGATGCAAGGAGTAGAGGTGGCGAAGGTGGATGAGTTTAAATACTTGGGATCAATAGTTCAGAGTAATGGTGAGTGTGGAAGAGAGGTGAAGAAGAGAGTACAGGCAGGATGGAGTGGGTGTAGAAGAGTGTCAGGAGTGATTTGTGACAGACGAGTACCAGTAAGAGTGAAAGGGAAGGTCTACAAGAGGATAGTGAGACCAGCTATGTTATATGGGTTGGAGACAGTGGCACTGACAAAAAGGCAGGAGTTTGAGCTGGATGTAGCAGAGTTAAATATGTTAAGATTTGCACTGGGTGTGACGAGGGTAGACAGGATTAGGAATAAGTATATTAGAGGGTCAGCCCTGATTGGAAGGTTTGGAGACAAAGCCAGAGAGGCAAGATTACATTGGTTTGGACATATGCTGAGGAGGGATGCCGAGTATATTGAGAAAAAGATGCTAAGGATGAAGCTACCAGGTAACAGGAGAAGAGGAAGGCCTAAGATGAGGTTTATGGATGTGGTGAGAGACGACATGCAGGTGGTTGGTGTGGCAGAGCAAGATGCAGAGGACAGGAAGAAATGGAAACAGATGATCCATTGTGGCGACCCCTAATGGGAGCAGCCAAAAGAAGAAGATGATGATGAGACAAGTACATGGGGTGGGGGTGGGGGTACACAAGTACATACAAAGGCGCGGGGGGGGATTATACTGTTATCATTGGTCTGGTACGAGATGAGTAGATGGGGTGATGACTTCTATCGATCTAGAAGATTTACCCCATTTGATTAGTCTGGCTATATAAAAGAATTTTCTAGAAGCGGTTCCACATCCTTTAGGTTTGGTTTCCAAATCAGAGTCTGTGACATTTTGTTTCCATGCAGAATCCTGGCACTAGCTTACCCACATGTTTATGCCCCTTTTTACTTATCCTTCATGAAGGACGATGAGGGGGATGGGCTTGTAGCCCCTTTGCTTGTATATATTTACATTTCGGCGGCAAAACTGTTTAAATGTGTTACTAAATTATACTTTGGTTTCATGATAAGAATCCCTGCTTTTTGCCATTTTCCTCTACTTAACTGTTGAAGCATTGCTGTATGTATTTAGTGTTTTTGAGACATAGATGTGTGCCATTTTGCTAAGTTAGGTTGCATATCAGCTGCCTTTTCATCACAGGAAAGTTGCCTGGCTGCCTAATTCACACATTGTCCCCTCCCCCACCCAGGTAAACTGTAACCATTTAAGTCCATTGATAGACTTGGTCTGCCTGGGCAGAGAGAGATCAGTTACTTCATCCATCTATGCTGGACCTGGCCAAAACTGCATCAACAGTTCTCTATAGGAGAACATTCCTTTTCAGTATGCCTTTTTACATGTTGTTTTAACCCTGCGCTCCTGTAGTCTGCTTTCTATAAAGGTCAGTATGTGAGTTCATTCTCTTCTGAAACTAGAAACATCGGCGTAATAGTAATTTGACTAGTGGAGTCATTTCTTTCTATGCTTCTCCTGCTTCGATAAAGAAGTAGGTTTTTATAACAGACATTTAGTCTGAATACATTACAAGGGTGGTCATGGTGGTGCAGCGGTTAGCGTTACTACCTCTCAGCAAGAGGTTCTCCGGTTCAATTCTCGGCTGGGGTGCCTTCTGTGCAGAGTCTGCATGTCCTCTCTGTAGTCACATGGGTTTCCTCCGGGTGCTCCAGTTTCCTCCCACATCCCAAAGACATGCTGTAGGTGGATTGGACACTCTAAATTGGCTCTAGGTGTGTGTGCGTGCCTTCTGTGGAAGGTTGGGCGCCAGGCTGGCAACTCAACACCATAAAACTCCACTGCCAATTATGAGTGGACAGGTGATCCACTGTGGCGACCCCTAACCATGAAAAGCCGAATGAAGAAGTCTTGACTACATCACAGTGTGGCAAGAGCCAACTTTTTTTTACCTTTCTGGATTTGCTGCCTTGGTTAAGGGTGACCTTTGTGTGTGATGTTACCAGTCAGGCTCAGTCTGGCATGATTTCTCTCCATTACCTCTTATATGTTTTTTTAAAACAGTAAAATGCCTTAAAACGATTTCCCCATATATTTTAATGGTTTCTTTCATTGCCATTGATGATGTGAATATTAAAGGTATTGTTTTCCAAACACCTTTATTGAATTAGCACTTGTGACATAGGCAAATTTGCATTCATATAAAAGTAAGCAAACTATAATTAACATAAACATTATACTTCACATATATTACTATATATTATATAACATAAGCAACATTACATAAATTATTTAGTTCCTGCCTTTTTCTTAAACAAGAAACATCTCTTTTAAATCATCATTTACTGCATAGGCAATCATACATTTATATAAATGAAAACAAATCACACTGACACTATCCTAGTTGCAAGCATTTTACATCACAAACCATACTAACACACTCACAGTTGCAAACATTATACATCACTTATAATCTACTCAGTTTTTTTCAGTCATACACTACATTTAAGTCCTGCTGCATTTTAAATCTCATTCCTCCATTGCATGTATTGTTCCCACAATTCCCATTTTTTCCTATTTTATTTGATCCTACCCTTTTCTAAAGATCTCAGTGCCAGTTGTTGTATCTCTGTAACTATATTCACTACTTCTAGTATAGCTGGTTTAGGTTTTGATTTCAATTTTCTAGTAATTGCTTTTTTAGCAGCCGCCATGTCTAAGCAATTCAAATTCTGTAGCATAGCTCAGAAAAATCATCTCCAGACCAATCTGCCCATCCAGCATTTCCAACAGTGCATTCCCAAAGTCCAACTGACCACACTCCCAGAAAATCTTCCTAATTACCTCTTTCTTCCCCATCACACCTCCAACATTTGCTGTCTGCCTGAGGAAAAATTGTCGGCCTGAGGAAAAATTCTCTGGAGTCTACTTGGCGTATAGAAATATCTGTGTAAACATTTCTAGGCAAAAATCCTGAATCTTCTAGATTTTGTTGCATATTTGGGATGAGAATATTAAAGGTAAATTTTGTTGAATAAATGTATGTTGTGTTTTTGAGGTCTTATTTCTCTAATCCTGTCATTTTTTAAAATATCTCTGTCTATTTTGGAGTGATTTTATTGAAGGTGTTTGAGTGTTTTACACACAGTGGCAAGGCATTTTAAGTAAAGGCAGAAAAAAAAGAAACATAAAATATGTATGTTATAGACATTTTTGCTGTGATTTTCAGATATAAAACATATCTTATTCATAGGTTTAGTCGTTTCATCTGTGAAGATCTTAATAAGTGTTGCATTGCATTCCCATGGTGGTTTTCTAGCCATTTTTTGTGTGAGAATAACCCAGATGAGGACAATTCCATTTGAGTAGAGTAAAAGTGCTTTGCTTTATATGCAGTGGAGGATTGTCAGTTTTACTGTGAAGCTTATCATTCCATTTGTGGTATGAAGTTGAAGGTGTATCCTTACTACAGAGTACAGGCCTACTATAGTCGTATTTAACGTAGATCATTGTAACTTTTGTATACTGCTTTAGATAGTGATGTGTCTCTGGGTACGCTGGATGTGTGCTCTGTTTTCACATTTCACCCCCATAATGTTACAAGAATATAACTATGGCTATAAGATTACAGTAGGCCACCATACTTCTGAGTTAAATAAAACACACAAATGTCAGATTTCTATACTAGACGTCTTATACAAGGAGCACTTCTCTGCTCATTGATGTTCTTTCAGAACTCATTCATACTTGTGTCGCCCTTTTTGTATACTTGTACTTAATACCCTTAGCTTCTTCTAGCATCCTGACATTTTGGAGTCTGACTTCTTTAACTAAGTGACTTGTTAATTAATAATAAACAGCATACGGGAAGGGTAAGGTGTAGGTAACAAAATGCATACCTCTCGACTGCCCAGATTTTCCCCCCATATTTTCAGTCTGTTTCTCCCAAAATTTTGGATTTTCTGGCATATCACTGAGGGTTGAAGTAATTAAATAATGACATACATTTCAGCTTCAGACTTTATCTCCTTCAGAAAATGCATGCTAACACAAATCCCATTATTCTAGCAACTTTCTAAGTTTTTAAGAGGAATATTTAAAATCTGTCCCTATTTTGGGGTCTTTGCCCCCTATTATTTTAGGCTTTGCCCAGATTTCTTGTGCTAAGAGGTTGAGCAGTATGATAAAAAAGATACCAGTATTGTTGATCTGGAAATTTCGGCCAGTGAAAATGTGAAATATTTTTGTCACTTGTCATTATCTTTTCATAGCGGAGAGATTTTCATGCCATTGAGGGGCACAGTGTAAAATGTCATGGTGGGAGGTAGACAGTGACAATATGCATTTTATGTATAGTACAGTATACTGGCTATAATGTAGCTGGGTTGTATGTAGTTATGAATACATGTAATGTTTCCATTTGTACACAAGTATGTCCATGATCAAGTGACTAACAGATATACCTTAGATGATGATGATGATGATGATGATGAATAAAACTGTTACTGATATTTGTACTGTAAGTTGTATATCTTGAGAACATAGCTGTCCACTTCTTTTCTCAAGAGTAATGGGCAAAGCCAGCGGCTTGAGCTTCCCAACATTATTCTTTACAACCAACTCTCTCTAAGTCATAAAATTGTAACACAAACAACCAGAACCGCTGGACTACAAAGTCTCATCCTTCCTTACAGTTCCAGCAGACACTTTGCTCTAACCACAAGAACTTACTCACTGTCTCCAAGGCAAACAGCACTGCAGGAGAATCTTTATTTTCCAACTATATATCTTGTATATGAACTTCCTTCCTAACTCTATTCTCTCAATCTCATCCACTAACCACTTTGTCATCACTTAAAGCTTATCTAAAATATAAGTGGCTATGTTTCTGTACTAACCCCTCATGAATGCTCTGTTACATCACAGTATACCCCAACCATATCCAACTTCTTCCCCGGTGTTTAATCTTTTATCCCTACCGGCCTGTCTTAACCTTATATCCTGACACAACTCATAATTTACAAATAGTACTGGCTATGTTCAGAGCCTAGGTTTTGTTGTCAAGATGTAACACGTTTGTATTTTCTTATGTATACATTTTGTTTACATTATACTTTATTGATTATTGTACTGTATGCATTAAAATTTACTGTTACTCAGGAGCTTTTCTCCCTGGGCCTCTGCTGAAAAAGGACCCATGTCCAGTCGGACTTTCCCGATAAACAAATGTTAATTAAAATAAATAATGGGAGACAAAGACCCAACATTAGTAGCAATGTTTAAAAGCTCTTCTCCTTCAGTTACAGTTAATGGAACAACAGGTTTTGTAACACCATGCATTTTATGCTAATAAGAAACATGAAATTGTTAATATCTGGCATTATTAATGAACTATAATCCTCAGCGATTTACAAGTAAATAAAAAACACTGATGGAGGGGCAGAGAAAATGAGAAGTAAAATCAGGAATGTTTTACAAAATCAGGAAGAGTTGAGTGCTAAGCTTTTGAGATATTAAGTACTATTTGTGTTATTAGTTATATGGATAAGCATAATCTTTCACATTTGTGAAAATATCTTAGTAAACAAGCATCCAGAAAGGCATTTCTTGAAGTCATGTGAAATCTTGTCTGAATGAAAAGTGCTCCATCTCTATTTATGTATGCTGTACAGTTTCCAGATCAAGATATGAAAAGTTTTGTGAAACGTTAGATAGAAAAATATAAATTTGAGTGTGTGCATTCTAATGTATTACAGTGCTGATGTTAAGGTTGAATGCATGGCATTTTATGTAAAGAAGAATTTGCTTACTTATAGCATTGCTGTTTGTACCTTTTAATAGCATTTAGTTTTCACACGATATTTATATATGTTTGGCTTATGCTTTTCAACATGGTTCTTCAAAAAATGCTCTGGATAGTATGGAAGTGTATAGGCTGCTAGAGGTGTGACACTCCACATCTCAAAGATACTAATGAAATACATTTGCAGTAGCAGAATTATGCTTGATTCACTTGAACCCTTGGAAAAACTAGTATCCCAGTTACTGACTCCTACAGAAGCCAATTAGGTACTAGACCAGAGCTCATGCCGGAGGTCCATGGAGATGCTGCTGACTTGCTGAGCTAGTTTTATGTTGTGTTCATACTACAGCACATTGAAAATGTTTTAAAAATAGCATTACTGTCTATATTCCTCAACTCCTTTAGTAACATGCTTGGAAAAGGTTGTTTAATGGATGCCTTAGTGTGCCACCAATGTTGTGCTTACTCGTTGTACAGGCTAGAACATTTAGAGCTGTAAATGTTTAATAAACCAATTGGCAAAGCATTCTGCGTGATGTGATTAATGCGTGGATTTTGCTGGTGCATAGCTTTCCATACACTTCAGGGGCTTCGGTCTGTCTTAAGGTCATCAGTATGAACAAACCCATAAAGCCCAAGCACATATAAAACAGAGGGAGATGGATGAGTCTAGTATTCATAGTGGGGAGGTTGCAGGGTAAATGCAGAATCCATGATGCTGTTAGTAATGATTCCATGTTGTCTTGTACAGTCCATCAAAGGCCATTATAACCTGAAATTAAATGAGAGAACAGGGTGAAGTAGCACCTTCTGAACAAGTACTGTCCCATCTGGTGAGGAAGGATAAGGCCCTGACTGCATCCCAGATAACCCTTGTTTGATTAGTGACCTAGGAACAAGTGTCGGGAAGGGTGAAAAAGAGTATTTCTCATACAGGGTGAAGGAGGTAGCTCAGTTTGCTTTAAGGGTGACACCTGGTAGAGACTACTTTGCAAAAGATCATGGGAAATACAAAGGCAGTTCTGTCTTGTCACAGTTTACTCCTTGTCATTACCCACCCTCAGACCAAACCTCCTCTCTTAAGGAGAGCCTGGGGTAACCTTGTGAATTACCCCTCCAATTATCTAGACCTCATCTGAAGGAACATAATGTATCACACTGCTTAATTTCAGTAGGAGTCTATTCCGAGGGTGGGGAAGCCACTGTATAATGAACTCCTCTTTAACTTGTTTTATTTATCTGTTGGTGTAGATTTAAATCTCCTGTTCTGGTATTTATGATACTATCTATTTAAATTGCAGAGATATGAAAGATCCTGGACCACTGGCTCCTAGGCACAGCATAGCTCTTCCCTTAGGGGGTCTAATGTTGAATAAAAGGACAGTGCTTACAGTCTGAGGGTTTTTAAGGCAGTAGTGATCTTAGTGACTTCTGGGGTAGTTCTGGTTGTTTCATATGTCTACTTGAGGTGCATCCCAAAGAGGGCATTGTGTTCAATAGTTCCCTTGATCAATGCTGAATGTAATGGGACAATGATCGTTTTGTCTCTGGAAGTTATCGTCTTTGTGATCATTTGCACTAAGTAGAAGAACTTCCTGACTACTGTCTTTACATGATTATCAAAAGAGAGAGAATTATCATCCCAAATACCAAGGTCTTGAACAACATTCTTATTCTGAAGTGGGGTATTGCTTATGTTGTATGCCGGGGGGAAGCATTGCTTACCAACTGTGACAATGTTGCATTTTTTAACATTTAATTTGAGCTCATTGTTAGCACACCAGGTACTTACAAGTTTAAGTTCTTGTTCCAGGGTGTGGGTGTCAAAAAGTGATGTGACAGTGACTCCTAACTTTTAATCATTTGCAGACTTGGTTAGTCAGAGGTCTTGGCTTGTGGTCTGTTGATCAGAAAAGTTTGTCAAACAAAAGGGGTCCAGGCACAGAACCCTGAAGAACACCACTGGTTTACCTTCAAGCTCTTTGATGAGATATCTGCTTAACTACACCATATGGGTTCTGTCCTTTAGCCAATTTGCTTTCTGTCTTATCACATAGGACTCTAATTGTATTGCACTGAGATTACTGTTCTGTCCTTTAGCCAATTTGCTTTCTGTCTTATCACATAGGACTCTAATTGTATTGCACTGAGATTACTAACTATTCTAGCATGGGAAATAGTGTCAAAAACTTTGGCCAAGTCTAGGTATGCCATGTGTCAATGGCCTGGGTTACCCTTTCAAAGAAGTTAACCAGATTCATTAAATGTGATCTACACTTGATAAAGCCAAACTTCTATGGGTTTAGCCTGATGAGATTTTTAATGTTTTAATTAATCAGGTCAGTTGTATGCTCTGTGGCTTTGTATTGAGGTTCATCAAGCTGATGGGCCTGTAATGCCTGGGATTTGTGGAGGGACCACTTTTTTGGAGTGCTACTCTGAACTTTAAGGATGGCTTAAACTCAGGTTAAATAGTTTCAGGAGTGGCTCCACCAATGTTTGCTTGGTACGGCCAGGTATAGTAGGTCCCAATGGAGGAAGTATTTTTACTCTTTGAGATCACCTTAGTAAATGATTTGGTGGTGATGGAGGGGGGGGGGACTTTAAGGATAAGTTGGCATTGGATAGTCATTTCTGGGGTGAGGTTGACACTGAATTTGTTAGCCTGTATGTTGGCAATGTTTACTAGGTCAGAGTAAATGGTGCCATCTTGACCAAGTTCTCAGTAATGCTGGATGTTATTTCTTAGTTTTCTAAAGTAACTTAAACAGGATTTGCAGTGTGAACAATGGCTGTAGGTGATAGTCAAAGTTGAAGTGACATCCCACCCACATTTACAAAATAGCAAAAAATTTAATGATGTCAATGCCTTTCTAATGTTACCATTGATTGTGTGTTTTTTTTTTTTTTTTTTTTTTTTTTTATATTGTGGAATGTGTTTGTGTTGGTGGACCACCAGGGTGGTTTGCTTTTAAACTTCCCATTGTATATGTGTGGGGTTATGGTGGTAATGATGGAATAAGTGAATCTAAAGTTAGTCATAGAATTTGGAGATATTAGTATCCTGAGGTTTTAGAGGTTCTGATGGTGAAGGTCACTAGGTTATGATCCAGCTTAACCTGGGAAAGAGGAGGTACCAGTGAGATAGTACATGAAGAAACTATATTCATAAGAATCTGGTAGGGACCTTCTTATGAAATCTGAGAAGTTTTGGAAGTGTCCTGTATTTGAGGTGTAGATGCTGTAGTTTTTCCATTGGTAGTTAGTCATCCAAATTAATGGAGTCTTTGTTTGTAGGAGTTCATTGATCTATCTAGGAACCTTACATGATTATCCGGGAATATAGATGGTGTCCTGTAACAGGCTATAAACTAATATTTTGTTTAGTTTTACTTGGAGCTTAATGAGCTTTGTTTGTGGGTCTCTGTGAAACTTCCCAGAGGTAATATGATCCTAACAAATATGGAAATGCCACCACAGTTGCCATGAGGTCTGAAACTATGTTATGTGCGGAACCCAAGTATGCCGGGAGTGCTTTTTGATCTTTTAAACCAAGTTTCATTAGCTAGAGACTCAGATGTGCTCCAAAGGCAGGATAGTCTCAGGGTTGGACATTTTGTTATTGAGACTTTGGGCATTGAGCAGAGTGATGTTAACTTTATTGTGATCCTGTTTTGGATTTGATGGTCACAGCAGTTACAGCAGCAGTGGACTAAGAGCATACAAACACCAAGCGGCTTGGATGTGAGCAGCAACTGGACAAGTGTATAAACAGAATGGCACATGCATCCTGATTCCAGAACATGTTTGGATGCACTTATGTCCAGGGAGTTAAGGCTATCAGAAAAAAAATAGTTCATACCTTAATGCTGGCGTCTGTGACTGGCTCATGCTCAAATAGGAACAAATCTGCTGATGATATGGTGACAGGAGGGCTGATAGGCATAGGAAGAAAAGATAACAAAAAGGAAAAATATATCTGTTCCTTTCCTGCTTTGCTGAAGATGTCTTCAGTCATATTTGATAGTGACTGTAATTTACTGTACTGTTTTTGTGCTTTAGGAAAGCAGTGTTCATTGAAGTCAATCCTTGTTAGTGACTACACTGTAGCTGTCACATTTTGTAAAGCTTTGATAGTACATAATTGTGGTGTTGAGAGTCAAACCCCAAACACTGGGCTGCTGTGCTACACACAGCACAGCTGGAGAGTGCATAACCAAAGTAACATCCAGACCCAAAAATGAGCCACAGCTGAGATCATCTTTGATTCAAGGTACTGCAAAGAACAAAACATTAGTGGCTTTAAATACACCAGCATTAGTGTTTGTGTTTGGTACAGTATTTTTGAGAAGCGTGCAACAAAGTGTAGCTGATAGTTTTACTAGATAAAGTTGCATTTTATTGACTGTCAGTACAAGTAAACATTCGGTACTGTGGTAATGCTGGCTTGTTTCGCTTACTCATCAAAAGACTGTTGTACATGGGTAGTTACTAGGCTTGCAGCCCAGGGGACCTTTGAGGAGCCTAACCTAAATTCCCATTTGCCCCTAAGCAGTGTCTAATTTAGTGACTTGGTCAGGGTCACACAGTATGTACATGAGGGCTGAGGGACTCGAACCCTGTAGCATTTTCTGTGCTGCATTTTTTTCTTACTGCAGAATGCAAGGATAATCTAAATGTATTCAGACAATATGCATGACAGATAACTTGTATGTGTGTTGTAAATGTAGAAGAGTACAACCAGGAACCAGGACTTGGAAATCATTTTGTTTTACTGAATGAAGCACTATGTGATCTTTAATTATAAACAGACAAAAGTGAAAACATTACATTTTTGTCTGGTGCTTTGTCTGTTGGCTGGCTTTGTTTGTTGGCTAGCATATCCCACAGTACAGTAACCTCCGGCACCGTAGTGGGTAGCTAAACTTGAGGAGTTCAAGTCCAGTGCTACTGTGAGACAATAACATGCAGCACTTTTGATCAATATGTACATAGCAGATCGAAGCATACTGACACAGGATGTATGTTGTTCAAAATCCCACTATCCCTAGTGCAAAACCCTTAAAACTTATTTTTCTTAGCTGTCTAGATCTGGACGCAGAAAGTCAAATTTGGTTCATGAGGACTGCTCAGCATGCCTGCCAGTTCTGTCTGATAAACTGTAATTTAACCAACAGACTACTTATTTCACATGAGAATGAGTCACGGTGTACACGTGCATCAATTCCTGCCAGATTTAATGCTGTAGCCACTCCCGGAAGACTGTTTTATGAGTCTTTGTTTTCAGAAAAAAAAGCAGGGAAAAAAAAGAAATGAAAAAGAAATTGTATGCATCTGATCTGCCTTACATGTGTTTTCACACTGTTCTTTATGCTCTTTCTTTTCGTGCTTGCCAGCCATCAGCCTTCCACCCCCTCTAGCAATCCCTAGTACCTCTCACTGTACAGGAGACTCCAGTGGAGACGTGCACTGAAATATTTCCGTGCAGTGCACCGTGTGGGTCTGTCATTGAGGAGAGAGCTCCTGACCGACTGGAGGGAGGGTGGTCTTCATTTAGGTAACCTTGAAGGAGATTTTTGCCTTCATCAACATCTCTGCAATGAAGCAATTCCTTTTATTTCCCTAGTCTCACCCTTGGATGGCTGTTGTGAGCACTAGCTCTTGCCACTGTGTACCTTGCCGTCTCTCTCTACCTGTGTGCCCATGGGGGGGCTACTATCAATAGTGTGGGATTACTGAGCCCACAACCCTCAGCCTGCAGCTATTAACAACAAGCAAAACTCTGCTTGCTAGGGTGCATTTAGAGAACTGCAGACCACCTCATCATCCCCCTAGGATGGGTTAGTTAGCATTGGCTATTTACTGCTATCACCCAACCCAGCTCTTTCAGCTCCTAAGCCCCTGTTCTAACTCTGGTTATCTGTTTCATATTCACAGCTTTATTGTACTATGCCACAATACCTCCAGTGTTAGCAAGTAACTGTTTATTTTGTTCAGGGTCATGGGAAAATCCTGAGACTGTACCACTAAACAGTAGGCATGCATAAAGCATGGAACTGGGACACAAGTTCATCACAGGGCACACATGCATACTCACCATGCACTCATACCTACAGGCAATTTGGGGGGCTGCTAGGCCAAAGTGTTGATCTACTTTTGGATGTGGGAGGAAGCCAGTCCTACTTAAGAATGCACCCCAGCGTTTGGGAAGCAAACACTGTAAGGCAGCCATGTTAACTGTTACACCACTGTGCCATCTCCTGACATGAACTGTTTGCTTTCAAGTGCTACTAATCTGGGCATTGTTGATTTTCTTGATATACTTTAATGGTCTTGCCACATATTTTGCTTTCCTGAAGGATATGCATATTTTCTTCTTTAGCTCTTTTTTCCCCTTGCTGTTTAACTTCCTTTGCATTTAGACATGTAAGAATGAGAATGCATTCAAGTTGCAGTGGATGAAAGGGCTGCACCTTTGGGATAGAAGTTGATTTTTCAGATGTAGTCACAGCCTTCTGTGTTAGCAAGCCAGTGCATCAAGGATAGCAGAGTGGAGGCAAGAGACTGGATGTACAAGTGACACAGCAGGGAACACGTGTCACTGAGTTTTATAAGAAAAAAAGTTCATGTTTACATCCTGAGTTTATAACATTTTTGTACGTGTTACTGCAAATTAATAATGAGACTAAAGTTGGGCAGTCTAGCTGCACTTGATTTCTATTTCTTATGTGGTTGTTTGCTGTCTAATAAACAGAGGCAGACAGTGGAGTTAAAAAATAAGAATTTGGATCATAGTGCACCAACTAGCATGCATAGGCTAAAAGGTAAAACCTTGAAAATGTAAAAGTACTTGATAGGTAGAAACTCAACGGTAGAGTGTGTGATAGGAAAGGAGGAGAAGAGCAGTGTTTTTTTCTGGATACAAACGAACTGCAAAATTATAGCTTCATGCAGGTAAACATATGCTGTGGCAAAGATTACTTAAAAATATCTTAATCTTCAGATACAAACACATCTTTGTTTGCTTTTAGGACATGGGAAAAATAGCTTTGGAGGTGTGTGTGTGCATATATATATATATATATATATATATATATATATATATATAGCTACTTTTTCTGTAGCTTTAATCCTTGGTTTTATAAACTATGGTTTTATTATGTGGCATTTTTACTTGTGCTCAGTGTATACAAGCAAATGTGTAGAAAAACATGCTTTGTGTTAGTCGGAGACATAAACCAAAGGTACTGTTTAGAAACTGAAAACGCAAAAGAAGTAAAGCCAAGAGTGTTTAGGGCATGACAACTTTTAAATTGTGGATCCAGCGATGATTTTTTTGATGTTATAGTGTGCTTCTGAGAAATGTTATTCAGCGAGAATCTGGTAAATAGTGAAGTGTAGGAAGTATTCACCAAAACAGTGGACAACTGCAGCTTGGTGACTTTATTGTTGAGATCTTTGTCTCTCAGCTTAATGTCCTGGGGTTTAGATCTGAGCCGTAGTCACTGCCTTTGCTGAGTTTGCATGTTCTCATCATGCTTAGCTTTGTAATGTTGGGTAACTATGTGGACAGATGACCTGAATGTAACTTGAGATATATACAGAGCAAAAACATTTCTCAAATTACCAGATGTGGTGGCAGCCCAGTGGGATGTGCCTTGATGCCATTTTTTTAGTATTTTGTTGTTTTTGGCAGTACAAAGGGCAGTACAGTGGACAAGCCACTTTGATAAGGTGTTTATTTTTTTCTTTTAAATGATACACGTCTTGTTTTCTTCATAGAGGAAATGAATAGTTGGTCAAAAGTTTGTATCTTTATTTCTCATAACATCTGCGTTACATGTTCATATCAAGGGTGTGCATTAGTCTTTTTCCTTGGTACTAATGTTTGGGAATGAAAACTGGCAGCTATTTTGACTGATTAGGTGGAAAAGCTATAAGAACTTTTAGACTGAAATTTGTGCTCTTAGCTAGCCTGCAGTTATAAAGTATTCATTATGGTGTATGCATATCACTGCATATAGTTAAGAATTCCATTTATCAAATGTTACCAACAAGAGTACATTCCCGCGGTGGTGGTGCTGCGGTAGCGTTGTCGCCTCACAGTAAGACGCTGAACGGTTCGACTCTCAGCTAGAGCATCTTCTGCCTGGAGACGTATGTGAATGGGTGTACCTTCGTTGAAGGTTGTGCGTTAGGGCTGGCAACTCAGCACGTAAAAATCAACTGCCAATCATTAGCGGACCGGAGTTCTGCTGTGGCAACCCCTAACAGGGAAAAGCCGAAAGACACAACAACCAACAAGAGTACATTCCATGGCAGAAGCTTTGCCCACAGAAGAAGCTGATTCAAAGACTGGAAAAGTGAAGCTCAAGTCCAAAATTGGGAAGGCAACATGTTTAGGTAACCTCAAATGCAGTACTCATTTTAGAAATGATTTTACTGTAGTGTCTTTTGAGCAGTGGAATGCAGGCAGAACTTTCAGAAAGATATATTTTTGAAAGAACAACAAGTTTTAAGAAGATCATATGTGTAACAGCATGTTTTAAGGGGATCATATGTGCAGAGTCCAATAGTCTCTGAACTGGGCAGTAAGCTGTCCAGAAGTTAACTGTTTCATTTCATCAGGTAAGACTTACTATTGGAAAGCCTTCTAGCACTTCAGAATATAAATCACTTGGGTAATGATGCCAGCTGTCTGGAACTGAAAGTACCTACTTCAGGTGTGAGGGCTCTTGGTCCTGAGGGTCGAGTGCCGAAATGCTCATCATTGCTGCACTGACAGCAGTACATTCTAAATGGAAAGATGAATAATATGGTAGGTCATTTGCAACACTAGTGGGAGCTATAGTTGTCTTGACTTCTTTGTTTGCCAAGTCTTTCTTCGCCTTGGATAACAGTTAGAGAGAAGATTAGAAAGACAATGTAAACTGTGTCCAAAAGGAGAAGGGCATCTCTTCCAAACTTGGAGGAGGCTATTATTAAGATAAAGACTCACCATAGAAGTTAGTGCATGTCAATGGAGTCCTGTGCTGTTTTTCTTCATAATGGTAGTAGTCAGTGGGAAATAACTTGCCAAGTGTTGCATTTAGTTTTTATTGGTTGTGTCTTCTGTTTTTGAAAAGGTAAGAGACATTAAAAGGAATGAAAAATAGCATTTGTGAAAGCATAGTAATATAGTTGTGTGCTGTAGTAAACTATGGTTTTATGATGTCTCAGTGCTGTTAAAAATGAGTGATTTAATAATGTTATATGCAGTATTTGCAGGGGATTAGCACAGGCTTGGCTAAGAGGTTCTGTTATCAGCATTTATCTAGACATTTGATAAGGTTAAAACTGGTTTATTTCCATTGTTTTTGCAGAATATAAACCTTCTGATGGAATAATAGTGTATAGATGTTTTGTACAAGAGTTCATTAATACTGCTATAATAAATAGTATAATTAGGATGTTATACCTTTCATACGCGTGTCTGCTAAGCCCATTGCTGTATTAATTTTGTAAAAAGGTAATTGTTAGTTCATGCTGAAAGTAACAGTAAGATAAAAAGAAGGTTTAGGGGGTAACCTGAAATAATAATGAAGGGGGTTTGCGGATGCTGTGGGTATTAGTTAAATGTCCTCAGCTCAGTCTCTCCAAGGAATGTTCCCACTGTACCTTTGTGAAGCCAAAGGTCTATAGTGGGATGTAAGTTGAGGAAAGGCCTTGACATGACCAGAGCATAGTGTGCTGCAGAGAAGTGCAAGAGAAGAGCTTATGTGACATTCATAAATAGCAAGTCACTTAACTGCCGGCCAGCCTGGTATAAGAAAGTCAAATATTTAAGTACAACACAGTCAAAAACACTGTAGCAGAGGTATTGCTTAGACGGAATATGCATGAAGAGTACTGTTTCAGGGCATTGCCTGTCTAAAATAAAAAGGAACAGAAGTAGGCACATCAGTCAAAACTGAGAACCATACAAAACAGGAAGCAAACTGCCAAGAAATAAAAATAGAAAGCAAAAAGGAAGTAATAAAATACCAATGATAAAAAACAAAAGGAGGAAAATGCTTTCAAATGTGAAAATAAAATGTTTTCATGAAGTGCCAGAGGCAGTGATAGCTGTGATTTATACAGTAACAGAGAGGGGGACAGGCCGGTAACATACAGTGGCCTGCATTGCAGAGATGATCATTCTGTTCTTAACTTGTAGAATATACTGCGGGTAATTTTTACAGCCTAAGTCCTCATACTGTTGTTGTTCTACTGAATTTGAGTATTGCTATGCTGTAGCAAACTATGGTTGTGTAATACTCTCAGGTTTTACTGTTAAATTTGTACTACAACTTCTGTCTTCATACAACTGTTATACTGAATTTGTGCATTGACCTCTTACTACTGTAACTGTGTGATGCTCTTGGATTAGACTGTATTACCTTATTTCCTCCTGTAAGTTCAAGTATTTGTTGTATTAATGTTAGGCCAAGCACATCTTTGACTCATCTAGTGCAGCTACTCTTCAAAATTGTTTGTCTGCTTAACACATCTTCTCTGCCTACTGACTAAATTGCTTCAGTACATCTTTCTGCCGCTGTGTATTGTGACCCACCTGGCAGGCATGGAAACTCAGTCTACCTTTATCCCGTCCGTTGTGAGCCTCATTACACTTAGTACTCCGAGAAACTGTAAGAACTGCCTAATGCTCACTGGCCCTGAGTAGTACTGGCACAAATGGACGTAAAGCAGAAGCCACCTTCTCACCATGCAGATGGTCAATAAGCAACCATACAGCATTTTGCATTCATGTTTCATATATTGTATTCTACAGTCTGTAATCTGGTTGTATACTACATGTATTGTATTCCACAGTCTGCAATCTGGTTATATGCTACATATATTCTATTCTACAGTCTATAATCTGGTTATATACTACATTAAAAATCAATCAAAGAAACCATAGTTAAAAACCTTTCCAAAGCGAACTTCAAACTACTTGCATCATAAGTGGAAAGCTTCACTTTTCCCTTGCAGAAGGATAATGATATCCAGGATGCGGAATCCTACACCAAGGCACTCTATATGCATCTTCAGGATTGCATGGACTGTGCTATCCCAAATAAAACTAAGACTTTTTCCTCAAGCAAGAAGAAACCAGTCTGGTGGACCCTGGCCATAAGCAAATTTTACAATAAAAGGAGGAGACTTATACAAAAAAAGGCCAAATCTCAAGTAGAAAAATCATCCCTGATCAGCATTAGTAAGAAATTGAGGGCCCTCATCAAGTCAACTAAAGATAATTTTGAAAAGAGAGTTGCCAAGGATGCCAAGGATAACCATAAGGCCTTTTATGGCTACATCAAAAACCTAAATGGCAACGCTCTGGTCTGTTCTGAGCTAGTACAAAATGGAACAAAATACACTGACCCTTCTGACATTGCCAACATCTTGGCTGACAGGTTCAGTGCAAATCCCCCCCCCCCCCCTCACCACCTACAGGGCCTATTACCATTCTAGGGGATTGTGTAAGTCTAATATTTACTGATACGTTGGTTAACAAGGCTCTATCTAAAGCTAAAAACAATGCCTCCATGGGACCAGATGGTGTCCCAGGCTGTGTTGTAAGTGAGCTCCAAAAGGAATTAACCCCGCATCTTAATACCCTGTTCAGTCTCAGCCTCTCCACAGGATATGTGCCCATAGAATGGCGCATGGCAATGGTGGTCCCGCTACACAAGGGTGGGGCCACAACTGACCCTGGGAACTACCGACCAATAAGCTTGACCAGTCTGATCTGTAAGGCTATGGAGCGAATCATTATGGAACTCATAAATGGTGAGTTTGGGAACCTCCAGTCACTGGACCCCACAGAGTTCATCTTCGTCAAGGGCAGATCATGCCTCCTGAACCTGGTGGATTTCCTTGAGACAGTTACTCGGGCTATAGATAAGGGAAAGGAGGTACACACGGCTTACCTTGACCTTGCTAAAGCATTTGACACCATTCTCCATTCAGGTATTATTGATAAGCTCACCAGCCTGGGCATAAACCCTTATGTCACAAGATGGATCGCAAACTGGCTCTTAGACAGATCCCATAAAGTAAGAGTAGTGGGATCTATGTCCGAATCCAGACCAGTAATGAGTGGTGTGCCTCAGGGCTCTGTCCTGGGGCCCCTTCTGTTTGGCATATACTTCTCAGAAGTACAGGCAAGCATGGAAGGGCTGTGGCTGACTAAGATTGCAGACGACTGCAAACTGGGTGCTATAATAGAGTCTCCGGCTGACATGGAGATCCTCCAGAAGGGCCTAAATGAGACTGATGCATGGTGTCAAAGCCATGGTCTCAAGCTAAATGCAAAAAAATGCGTAGTAATCCCCTTTGGAAAAAACAGAGTACCCGCAAACTACAACATAGGAGGTAATCCCCTGAAATCTGAAGAAGAAATAAAGGATCTAGGGACTCAAGTAGATAGTCAGCTTTCCTTTGATAACCATGTTGCCAAAGTGGTTAGAAAATCCTTCTATGTGACCCATCTGATCATGAAAGGGTTTTCATCAAGATCTAAGGATGTAATGGTTCCCCTCTACTCTTCCCTCATCAGACCCATTATTGAGTACAATGCACCAATTGGAATGTACCTGGCTAGACATCTCCAGCAGCTGGAGAGACCACAAAGGTACCCAACCAAGAGGATTACTGGCCTGAAACTGTTGCCCTATGCAGCACGATTGAAAAAGCTAAGACTGTTCTCTGTTGCATACCGCTTTTTCAGAGGCGATCTCTGTCTAACGTACAGACCCATGTCCAGCCCAGAATTGTTGAACATGCTCCATCTTAGCAAAACCAAATCTACTCGAGCTACATGCTCTAGGGATATAAACCTCAACACAACAATGAATAGAACATGCTGGAGGGATAGATTCCCTTCACAGAGACTTCCCTTAATATGGAACAGGGTCCCGATCTACATAAGACAGAGCCCCTCACTATCACTCTTCAAGAGGAACCTTGATGAGTGGATGGGTAACAGAAAGTTCACACCGGGGATCACACCAACAGCACTACTAGATAGGGGCCAAGGGTACTAGCTGCTAGTACAAGGGTCTAGGGAACTACTAAAGGGGCGGTGAATACCGCACAACGTGGCTGGGCTAATATATGCCTTCGGGCAGATAGCCCAGTATCACCCTATGAACCTATTAACTTGTGCTTGTATTCTACAGTCTGTGATCTGGTTATATACAACATATATTGTATTCTGCAGTCTGTAATCTGATTGTATACTACATTAATTTGTACTTGTATTCTACAATCTGTAATCTGGTTATATACTATACATATTGTATTCTACAGTCTGTAATCTGGTTATTTACTACATATATTGTATTCTGCAGTCTGTAATCTGGTTGTATACTACATTAATTTGTACTTGTATTCTACAGTCTGTAATCTGGTTATATACTATACATATTGTATTCTACAGTCTGTAATCTGGTTATTTACTACATATATTGTATTCTACAGTCTGTAATCTGGTTGTATACTACATTGACTTGTGCTGAGTATCAAAGGTACAGCAAATATTTTTTTTGTATTTTTGTATTAATTGTATGTATTTTATCTCGATGGCCTGCTTATTTGCATTTTTTGTATTGTATTGCATTTTATGTCTGTGGTGTAATTGTTTGTCTGGAGCTTTTCTCCTTAGGCCTCCACTGAAAATGGAGTTCATGGTCAACTGGACCTTCCTGGTCAACAACTGCAATAAAAAAAAAAGAAAGAAAAAAATGTAAGTACACAAACTCAGCCATACCATTACAAGATCCCACTAAACCAATATATGTGGAGGTTCTTAAAAAGAAAAAAAAAAAAGTCACTTCCCAAGGCTCCAGGAATCTGACCTTCGACAACTTCAGCAGTATTCAGCTAACACAACTCCACCATACGCAGCATAACTCATTGTGTCAGCAGGTGGCAGACTGTGGCCCTTGTAGTTGTCACTAAGTCTGTGAATGTAGGTGGAAATGCCCTAGTAATTGGTGACTTTGTCATCAGGCACATTGACTATATACTTACATTATTGGACAAAGGATGACAGCTGCATTTCTGGTGCCAGGATCCAGGTGGGCATGATAGAACTGTAGTCCCTCAAACAAAACAATTATGACTAGGACCTGATGGTGGCTTATCTAGATGGAAATGACCTGAGCTGCTCAACACAGAGTAATATTTAGAGATACCAGTTAGTTTTTTTGCCAAACTGTTAATTTAACAATTTGGCAATTACATAACTAATTTACAATTACTTACCTACGCTAATCCAATATGACAGATGGAATCGAAAGTGATAGAAGTGCCTCCTGGATTCCCATGAATGTTCATGCTGTAAACATGGCTCGGTACATTTTGCCTTTTGAATTCAGAAGCAATCTTGCAAACTTTTTTTTTTAAAGGCTGCAAAATGTACTTTGTGTGAAAAGAAACGTTTATTTCATGCTTTTAAGAATGATCTTTAAGGGCCCAATCCTACTTGATCTCCTATACCTCTACAAAACAAATGGATGCACAAATGCAAACTAATTAATTGAATTCTCATCAATAAGTTAAACATGCTGAAGGGAAAGATATATAGGTGCTTTCTCCTCTCTAGAATAGACTTCTGTTACACATAAAATAGAGTGATACCCTTACCTCCTTGGAGACAAGGGGCGTCTTATGAACTGTATGGATTTATGATTCCTGTAACGGTGTGGAAAAAAACACAAGTATATTCTGAAAAGGCAGTAAAATCTATGATATGAATGTATGTTTCTTTATATGTGAGCACATATAACTAAGGGGTGTGCATAGTCCATTAAACTTGCACGAAAAATAACCCCCCAATGAGTCCGTAACAAAAAATGCTATTTCATAAGTTTAGTAACACATGTTGGCCAGTAACAGGTACTTCCATTCACAGATTGCCAGCTTTTGGACTTCTACCTTATAAAACCATAGAGTGCTGTGATGTGTACAGTGCACACACACACACACACACACACACACACCACATGTGTGTATGAATTCAACCCTTTACCCTGATCCTGGGTAATTTTAACTACCCAAACATAGATTAGAAGAACTCATGCCAGAACACAAATGCCCAGAGATTCCTCAATTTTGTCAATGAAAACACCTTGGAACAGCTAGTTGGTACCCCCACAAGAGGTGATAATATCTTGGACTTGGTATTTGTCCAGTATGAGTAACCACTGCAGCATCCCTACAGTATCATCCTCCCTTCTAAGATCCGACCATAATACGGTCACTTTTGAAGTCACCATCTCCCCAGATCCCCCTCTAGCTACAGCCAAACAAAAAAACTTCTCTAAAGCTGATTACAACCTTATGAGAGATGGTATAAACAGCTTCACAGTTCCTTCCTCCTCTGTAGGAACTGGCACCAGTATCCAAAACTACACCAATGCACCATACGAGCATTTATATAGATGCATGGAATCAGGAATACCCGACGGGACAAAATCATCCTTCACAAGGAAGAGTAAACCTGTCTGGTGGACATCTGCAATCAGTAAACTAAATTGCTGTCCAGGACCAAGAAGGAGCAGGTGCCCAATTGGAAGCAATCTCTCCTTAGCCTGAACTCTACTAGAAACAATCATAAGGCCTTCTTCACATATGTCCAGTCTCAAAGGAAGCACCCAGATCTGTTCAGAACTGGTAGCCAAAGGCACCACATATACAAATGCTGTAGATATAATCAACTTTTTGGCTGATAGATTCAGCAAAAGCTTCACCCCTCTGCCCCCCCCCACCTGTAAATGTGGACATCCCCAGTACCTACCCCCTGCTCCTTATATGTAGGGAACAGGTCATCACTGCTGTCTCAAAGGCAAAAAATACAGCCTCCATGGGACCAGGTAGCATCCCAAGCTGCAACCTACATAAACTCAGGCAGGAGCTTGCAGCACCATTAGGTGCCCTGTTCAAACAAAGCCTGAGTACTGGCTTTGTCCCAGCTGAGTGGAGGACAGCCACTGTCATCCCTTTGCACAAAGGTGGAGTCTCCGCCAATCTGGGAAATTATAGACCTATTAGCCTAACTAGCCTGATCTACAAGGCCATGGAATGGATTATCATGGACCTCATTAACAAGGACATTGGCAACCTCCAAACACTCAATCCCACACAGTTTGGCTTCGTCAGGGGGGGTCATGTCTGTTAAATTTGGTCAACTTCTTTGAGACAGTCACCAATGCCATGGATGAGGGGAAGACTGTGCACACTGCCTACCTTGACCTGGCCAAAGCCTTCGACACTATTCCCACTCAGGCATAATAGGTAAACTCTCTCAACTAGGCATTAATCCGTATGTTATCAGATGGGTAGCAAGCTGGCTCACTGATAGAACCCACCTAGTCAAAATAGGGAAAGCCACCTCAAGCAGTAGACCCATAATGAGTGATGTACCCCAGGGATCGGTCTTGGGGCCTCTGTTATTTGGGATATACTTTTCTGAGGTGTAGGCCAAAACCAATGGGCTATGGCTGACCAGATTTGCTTATGACTGCAAGCTGGGTGCTGTCATCAATTCCCCTAGTGATGTGGACATCCTCCAAAAGGGTCTCACCCAAACAAATGACTGGTGCCAGATACATGGCCTCAAGCTGAATACCAAAAAATACATCATCATCCCCTTTGGAGAGAGGGATGTTCCCACAAGTTATCACATTAATAACATCCCAAATGCAGTCAGTCATGATGGATTTGGGCACACAGGTTGATAGCAACCTGACTTTTGACCACCATGTTGCTTCTGTTGTATGTAAAGCTTTCTACATTGCCCACCTCATAAGGAAGGGTATCTCATCCGGAGACAAGGAGGTCATAACATCCCTTGTATTCTTCCCTTATAAGGTCCATTATTAAGAACACCACCCCTTTTGGCATGTACCTCACAAAGCACATGTAGCAGCTGGAGAAGTCACAGAGGTTCCTTACCAGGAGAATTCAGGGTGTCAAACATCTACCATACAAAGATAGGCTAAAAGCCCTGTCCGTCTACTCAGTTTCATACAGACTCCTCAGAGGTGACCTTTGTCTGGCATACAGAGCAATCTCAGACCCAGCTTTGATGGGACTGCTGCATATCCACAAGTCAAGCTCCACTCAAGAAACCCGCACGTGCGACCTCAACTTGGTCTGTGACATCAATAGAACTTGTTGGCAGGATAGATTTGTGTCCCATAGACTCCCCAATCTGTGGAATAGACTCCCTCTCCATGCCAAGCAGAGTACCTCATTATCCCTTTTTAAGCCTAAATAACTGGATGGGAAACAGAAAATACACCCCTGGGATTCCACCTGTGTCCCTGCTGGACAGGGGCATCGGGTGCTGACTTGTCTAAACATGGGCTAAACTCTCTTCTAGGCTTATAAGGGCCTCAGGACTAATAGCCTAGTAACGCCCTATGATTCTGTGTATGTTTTTCTGTGTGTGTGTGTGTGTATGTTTTTCTGTGTGTGTATGTTTTTCTGTGTGTGTGTGTGTGTGTGTGTGTGTGTGTGTGTGTGTGTGTGTGTGTGTGTGCGCGTGCATGTGTATATATATATATATATATATATATATATATATATATATATGTATATATATATACATATATAAAATACACATATACACAAGTGGGTCTGTTCACTAAGATCAATAGCCCCAAATGTTGGCATCGCTAACTTCAACAGCAAAACATCAGCACATTGCTGTGCATGTGCTGAGCAGTAACCTTAGTGCATGCAAAATTAAAAATAAAACACATGTTAAGTGGGCAAGCCCCCCTCCCTGTGAGTTATATATGTTATCTCTAGCATTGCACAGTACTGGGGATAAGGCATATTCTCCATTGCCAGGATTTGTGATCTTGCATACTTGTTGACAATCTGCTTAGTTGACCAAATTGTGTTGACTAAAAGCAAATTCGACCATAATTGGTCATCACACACACACACACATATTTGTATGTGTGTGTATTAATGTCTGTGTCTGTATGTGTTTTATATAATGTGTGTATGGGAACCCTGAATTTCATAAAGCAATGGAAGTGTTGGTGCAACCCTGAAGGTGGTTTTTAGGTAACAGGGTTTAGAGAGCAGAAGCATATTAAATAAGTAATTCCACATAATCAATCCTTTTAACAAGTTGAGTTTTTTATGAAGTCATAGCTGTCCATGTACATACATTTATACACGTGTGCGTGTCTGCGTCTATGTACGTGTTTGCTTCTGTGCATCTTACCTGTGTGTTCAGAGCTTCTTAGGACTTGTATTGTAATGATTCAAAGGGGGAGCCACCACCCCATTAGCCTAACGAGCCTGGTCTGCAAGGCCATGGAACGTATCATCATGGAACTTATAAACAAAGACATTAGTAATCTCCAAACTCTGGACCCCACCCAGTTCGGGTTTGTAAAAGGCAGATCATGTCTCCTAAACCTGATGGACTTCTTTGAAGTAGCCGCCAAAGCCGTAGACGAGGATAAGGTGGTTCACACAGCCTATCTAGATCTCACCAAGGCATTTGACACCATCCCCCATTCTGGAATTGTAGATAAACTCACTAAACTAGGTATAAATCCCTATGTCACAAGATGGGTTGCCAACTGGCTCACTGACAGAGCCCACACTGTGAAAGTAGCAGACTCCAAATCTGACTTCAGACCAGTGACAAGTGGAATATCAGTGTTCAGTCCTGGGACCTCTCCTGTTTGGTATCTACTTCTCTGAAGTACAGGCTAACACAGAAGGCCTATGGCTAACGAAGTTCGCAGATGACTGCAAACAGGAGCCATAGTCGAGTCTCCAAATGATGTGGATATCCTACAAAAGGGCCTCACTAAGACAGATGCCTGGTGTCAGAGGCATGGCCTCAAGCTCAATGCCAAAAAGTGCATTGTCATCCCCTTTGGTAAAAACTCTGTACCCATGAAATACCACATAAACGGCAGTCTACTTAACGCCGAATATGTGATGAGACATTGGGACCCAGATGAACAGTAGTCTCTCCATTGATAATCACATCACCACAGTAGTCAGGAAATCCTTCTATGTGGCATACCTCATCACAAAATGGTTCTCATACAGGAAAAAAGAGGTCATTGTTCCCCTCTATTCGGCACTCACTAGACCCATTGTAGAGTACAATGCCCCTTTTGGAATGTACTACACAAGACATCTGCAGCAGCTGGAAAGGCCACAGAAGTACCTCACAAAGAGGATTACTGGCCTCAGACAGATGCCCTACACTGACTGTCTCAGAAAACTCCAGTTACTCTGTAACATATCGTCTACTTCGAGGAGATCTCTGCCTAACACATAAAGCTATGTTAAACCCAGAGCTGTTGGACATGCTGCACCTAAAGAAATCCCAGTCCCTTCGAGCTACATGCTCTAGGGACTTAAACCTTGTCACCACAATAAACAGGACTTGCTGGAGGGATACATTCCTGTCCCAGAGACTTCCTATACTGTGGAACAAGCTTACCCATCTATGTCAAGCAAAGTTCCTCATTAGCACTCTTCAAGAAAAATCTTGATGAGTGTATGGGAAATAGGAAATACACCCCAGGGAACACTTCTGTGGCTCTGCTTGACAGGGGCACAGGAAATTAACTTTCTTGGGTGGCGTAAGCCAGGGAACCTTGTTGGCTAGGCTTACTTTAGGCACTTGGGCCGATAGTCTAGTACCTACCTATGAAACAGAGTAGAAGGCTAGGATTCTTAAGGAGTTATGCATAGGTGATGGAGGAAGTCAAGCCCTTTATCTTCTTAGTAAGAAAATATTGGGACTTTTCAGAGCAAAACCTGATTGCAGACAAGCTCAGTAGGACCAGGATAGACCCCCCCCCCCACAAGTGGAAACTTCATCCTTTGGTCTTCCAAGAATTGATCCAACTGTGGGGGAACACCTCAACTAGATAATTTTGCCTTCATTCAGAAAAGGCAGTTAAAGAAATTCTGCTCTAGGACTCCTTACAAACAGACCTGGAAGACAAATTCCTTTTCATTCCCATGGATGGGAATGACTCTGTATGCTTTTCCACTTATAATCCAAATCCAGAAGGACTCCAAAAAATTGTTAGCGACTCCCTTTCTGCCCATGCAACAGTTATCTCGTCTTTTCATTCTGTTTAAGAGCAATTCACACAAGCTTTCTCGCAGGCTGGATTTGCTCACACAAGGAATAGGTTGTTTGATACACCCCAACCTGTTAACGCTTCAGTTACCTGCCTGGATGATAGAATGTTAACATTTTGCCACAATTTTTCTGAGTATGTGCAACTGGAAAAGATTTTCTAGCTGGTGCCAATCCTAGAACCATGACCTTGTACAGGTCCAGATGTCTCTGCTGCTTGATTTGTGTGTCTTCAAGTCTTTCTTATTCCTCTATGAAAGTGCATTTGCTTACTTGACTGCCCTTTGCTCCCCCTTTCTAGCCACGTTCAAGTTAATCAGCTTTTGAAAGGAGTGTTACATATCTGTCCGACTAGGAATTAGGTTACTCCTCCTAGGAATCTTGACTTTGAACTTGGAAAGTGTCAGTTCATTTTGCTAAACTGAAGTTCTTAAGACTGTTTTACGTACTTTTCTCACAGATGTCAGAATAATATCCAAGGGTCAAGCACTTATGTTGTCAGCTGTACCTCATTTTTCATAAGGACAGGGTTTCTTAGAACTAGTCCTCCTCTTATGCCTAAAGTGGTTTGAGAGTTTACATTAAGCCAGATTTTTCTCCTTTTCTGATCCCAAGAATAAGGGAGAAAAGATTCGTCACACTCTGGATGCCCACAGACAGCTCAGATGCTACCTAGACAAAACTGGAGCCTTCAGGACCAATGACAGCTGATGTTCTTCATGTTTCACTGTTGCAGTCATTACATTTGGGTTATCTGCTTGCAGGTAGCCCTCAGCTGGCCTGATTATCAAAGTCTTGGGTCCTGCATTGGTTGCTGTCTCATTTTCCATGACGTCAGGTTGTCAGGAGTATAAAGCACGCAGCCGACGCCATTATATCAGTCTTTCTTGCCGTGCGGTGCCCAAAGCAGAAGCAGTTCACAAGTGCCGGTCGGCCGGCTCCTGAAATTTTCATTTGAGTTTCAGAATCGAAGTCCTCAGAAAAGCTAAGTACCCCGTTGGGGATCCTTTTCCTTGCTCTAAACCAATGTCAGTAAAAGTTAACAATTGTATTACTTGTGGAAAGCAAATACCACATAAAGATTTTCATTCATACTGCATTCATTGCTTAGGCCCAGACCACAACATCCCTCACTATCGGTTTTGTGCCTTATTCAATCCTCAAACTATTTGTCGTCGGTTCATTTTCGCATCAAACTATTTCGGTACTCGGTTTAATTATCCAGAAATATCCATCATCCGACTACCGACATTCTGAAAAAATGTAACGATAAAGACAGAGACAAACTGCATAGGTCCAAAGCTGTCGACGACGCTTCCGTTAAGCTAGTCACCAGTTTGCCAGTACTCACTGAGGTGCCCTGATACCCACTACTTCAGATTTGCAGGCCTCTACTGAGACCCATTTGGAGTCCGGTATGCCATGAGATGCTTCTTCGACTATGGAACCTGCAGATGTCTCTACCTTGGATGGGTCCGGAGCTGCTGTGCAGGCACCGGCTTCTGAGGATGTATTCAGGCCCACTGACTTGCACGTCAAACCAATGCCATCTTCTTCTTCAAGGCTTAAAACTCGATCCACTGCTAGAAAACCGACATCCAAACAGCATGGTCAGGCCCATATGCCTAAAAAACAAATGATAAGAAAGGCTGAAGACCTTATTACTCTAATTAGGGGAAGCCAGCCTTTTCCCTCTAAGAGTCCTAGAACTGATTTTTCTTCTGATTCTTCTGATCAGGATTCTGAAACTTCTGTTTCTTCTGATGACCAGGATTTGCCGTTATCTACCTATGAGGATTCTGATGCAGAGGACTCACTTCTCTGCTTCCCCTCCAGAAGATTTCTCTTTTGGTGAAACTTTGCTCTCTCTTAGGGAGCATTTCCTCTGGGAAAGCCAGGATTCCTCTGACTCCAAAAAGAGGCTTAGGGAATTCTTACTCCTACCTCAACACAGGCCATTAGCTATCCCTCCTGTACTGGACATTGTAGATGGTACCTTCTTGGAATCTAGCCTGGCCCTAGACACTTTACCTTCGGCTCCCAGGAAACCTGACAGGTATTAGAGTACATGACTCTCACAAGTTCCTCTTTAAGAATCCTACTGCGGACCCAGAGAGCATTTCACAGGGACCCAAACGCATTAAGGCTACTACTGCCAAAAACCCTGCCCCCCTCTGATAGAGATTCCAGGGCCCTGGACAAATGGGGTAAGAAGGTATACACTTCTGCTACTTTGGCCATTAGGGCCTTAAACTGCCAGTTTCATATGTTAAAGTATCGGCAGCATATTATTGGATTATTTAAACAGAATGATGTTGATTCCTGACTGTGCTGAAAAATAAAGAATTACAGGATTTAATGCATTCTGCTGAACAAGTTGGTAAACATACATTGCAATGTGGTTTTGACTCCTTAGAGGCATCTTGTAGGGCTGCTGTCACTGGGTCTGTTCTTAGAAGGCATTCTTGGCTTAAGGAGCAAACTTTGCCAGATCATGTTAAAGCTGAATTACTAGATGCTCCCTTAAACCAAGACCACCTGTTTGGCAATAAAGTAGAAGTAGTACTTAAAAGATGGAGGAAAAAGCTAAATCTATGCAAACTGTTAAAGATTCCCTGCAAGTGCAGCCTCCCAGATTTAGTAGGCATTGGCCTTCTAAGAACTGGTTCTTTCCGGTCTCTTCCAGGCCTTCTCAATCCAAAAACAGGAACAGCAGACCACCTAGGCTACAGTCTCAAGGTACTCACAGGCCTAAGCAGTGGGGGGCTCCCACTTCCAAAGTTGGAAGTAGTAAGACACCTCCATATGTTAAACTGTCACAATGACTTAACCTTAAACCTTCTAAGCCCTGCTCAGCTGACTGCTCCTTTAGGGGGAAAGATCGCCCTGCATGCATAAAACTGGGAACTCATTACCCAAGACAAATAGGTTTTAAATATAGTTTCCCAAGGATACAGATTCCACTTTTACACCTTACCCAACCCCAAATGGTTGGCCAAAGGCTCAGCAGCAGGTTCTGTCTCTTCTAAGTATCAGGGCTATTCATCCTGTCCCAGCAGAGGAATGGGGACAAGGTTTTTACTCCAGACTTTTCCTGGCACCCAGAAAAGACAACTCCTAGCATCCTATCCTGGACCTGTCTATCCTAAACACCTTTTTGATAATCCCAAAATTCAAAATGCTAACTCTTCATCAGCTGCTTCCCATGCTAGGCAAAAATGCCTGGTTGACAATATTGGACTTAAAGGAAGCTTACCTGCACATCCCAGTAAGGGAATCTTGCAGAAAATAATTACGCTTCAGAGCAGGCTACATGCACTATCAGTTCTCTGCACTGCCCTTTGGCTTGTCTACTGCACGCCGGGTATTCACCAAATGCCTAGCTCCAGTCATTGCATTCTGCAGTCAAAGAAATATTTAGATATACCCATACCTGGACGATTGTCTAATTCAGGCAGAAAGCCAGGACATACTATTAAATCATCTAGCATTTGTAAAGAAACTGCTAACCTCACTGGGTTACACCATAAACGAAAATCTCACCTAGTACCACGGCCGGCCATAGGCGTAGGTGAACTAGGCGACCGCCTAGGGCGCTGTAAAGGCCAGCCTCTTAAAGGGCGCAGTTTTTATTTATTTGAATTAACAAAGTTTGCGCTCTTCTCGGTGCCCTGCTGAAGTCTAACCGTAAGCCGGAACTATGGGGGAGGGGGTCAGCGTCTTCCCACTTACTAGGACAGTTTAAAAAAAAAGTGTTACTTCGTGGTTCAAGAGTGCTGTAAGAAGGAACGATATGTCATGTTTTAGGGATGGGCATGGGTGCCGCCGCACCAGAACCATACAGCTGCAAAAGATCTGTAACAAAACGGACGCATGCGCCTAATTTAAACATGAAAGTGCGCCCTTCATCATTACTGCTTGCCAGACTCAAAAGGCAGTAACATTACTTTTGCTTTTTGTTTTTCGGTATTTCAAAATTTGATATTACGAAGTTTCAGTAAATTGGATTTTCAGCTTTCTCATCTCAATCTTGTGTTGTTTGATTACAGGATTTGAAAGAAGACCCGCCTTAACACAACATTTGGTAATAGCATTTACATCAATGAAGTGATTAAATGGACAAAAGTTTAACAACAGGTCATGTTCATTGGTTATGCTTTCAGTATATTTGCTTTATAAAGTTTGATGAGAGGTCCTTTAACTACATTCTTGGATGTATGGTTTGATGAAAAAATTGATTAGAGCAAGGTTTAGTTTATTAATAATTTGAATTTGATGTTCCTGCTCTGCAATGTTAATAACCGACCAGGATCTCAGTTGAAATCATTAGGCCCTTCTACAACAGCCCTGAGGCTTATACATCATATTGGTGAACTTTAAGACTGCATTTCTTTTTAAATTTCCAGCCTTTGTTCTAGTCTAGTTTTAAATGGCAGGTTATCCCATCTACCTACTCTATAGTGGAAGAAGTTCCTATCTGCTATTGTATTCACAACCTCTAAATGTAATCTTTTTTATTATTTTTGAGTGTCTCCATTCCGAATGTACTCCCAGTTTGTTCATTATTTAAACACCCATGTTAAATCTCTATAGGAACTGTACTGTGCTGAGTAATAACTTCAGCCTTCTTAATCGTATCTCATAACATATGTTTATTAGACTTTGGATTCTCCTTTGAAAAGAGCATGCACATTTTCTATTTCATTTAGTTTAGTGCCAGTGTACATACAAAAACTATTTCCATATTAATAGCTTTAAAAATTGAAACCATAAACTTTTCCCTCTGGAAGAAATTACTCTAAATATAGTTCTCATTGCCACTGAACATTACTGGCTTTTTCTGTCATGGAGCAACATGGATTTAGTATATGTACGTATCAGGGGAAGTTTTAGGGATCGAAGATTTGAGTTTGATCATTTGCAGTTCATTGTTCATTGTTGCGACATTTTCTTGGAATGCCATACACCCACATGTACATATTATGCTTGGATACTTATTGTCCAGCATTTGCATTGACAACCATGAGATTTAGCTTTTGTTTCCCCTTTATTATTATGTGCTTTTTTCTATAGTTGGAAGTGACAGTATCTAGGTGAAGCAAAGCAATGCTACAAGGCATGTTTTTTTCATGGTCATGTAGCATTAAGGTGCAATTCCATTTTACAAGCAATACTTTTGAATAAAATACATTACAATAATATTTCTTAATTGGCATTGAAACTCACAGCAAAACAGAACGAATATCATTGAAAGAAACTAAATGTAAGCTAGGAAGTGACAAAGGATTCAGCTGCTGTGCACACATTTCTCTGGCTACTATTAGTAACATCAAAATTGTGAAAGCATGCCGACAACTAGCTAACTTGTAATCAGCTTTGCAAATTAAGTCTTTGATTTTTGTCAGACAACATCAAATTCAAGTGTGTTAGCAAAACTGCAAATGCTCATAAAAGCAAACACAAACAAAATAATCATTTTACATAGATCTATAAAATGATCGAACATCAAAATACAGAAATCTATTTTTTTGCAGGGTGGTTCCATCCCCCACCAAGATCAGAAATAGCAGGGGTAAGAGCAAAGGCCTTAACCCAAAGCAAGACGATGCAATGCAAAAGGCAGTCAGCAGAAATTCCATTTAACAGAATATATCTACACACACACACACACACACACACATATATATATATATATATATATGTGTGTGTGTGTGTATATATATATATATATATGTGTGTGTGTGTATATATATATATATATATATATATGTGTGTGTGTGTATATATATATATATATATATATATGTGTGTGTGTGTGTATATATATATATATATATGTGTGTGTATATATATATATATATATATATATATATGTGTGTGTGTATATATATATATATATATATATATGTGTGTGTGTGTGTGTGTGTATATATATATATATATATATGTGTGTATGTATATATATATATATATATGTGTGTATGTGTATATATATATATATATATATATATATATGTGTGTGTATATGTATATATATATATATATATATATATATATATATATATATATATATATATATATATACATGTATATGTATGTATATATGGGTTATGTTGGTTTGGTTAACATCTGTTTAATCAACTGCATTTGGTCAATTATTCAGACAGTTGACAAGTGTACACGATCGAAAATCCCTGGTTAGGGTAATATTCCCTTTCCCTGCAGCTGTGCAATGCAAGAGTTAGTATATATAATAAAGTTGCGTGCACCAATGTTCTTCCTCAATACATGCGTAGTAGCTAGTCGAAGTTTTGGTTTTCGACATACAGTGGTTTACCTTCAGGATGTCAATGTACATGTTAGTCGACTAACTGAAGGTAAATCTTACATATATATATATATATATATATATATATATATATATATATATATATATATATATATATAGATAGATATATATATATATATATATATATATATATATATATATATATATATATATATTTTTTTTTTAACCAGCTTAACAAGCAAACATCAGATTATACAATATTACTGTATGCACTCCAAAACATTGGTGTTAGGAAAAAAATATAATAGATTATCAAACAGAAATAAAATAAAATATAACACACATTGCTGTACAGCCAGACAATGATGGAGAAGCTGGTAAATATTTTAATATCTAAGCAGCATACTGTACATTGCAGAAGAAATGCCATTTAGTCTCTTGGAGTCCAAAACTATACTGTTGCACTGCTGCTGCCATATTTTAAGAAAAGAGCAGCAGGAGGCATTCCAAGGTGTTGATTGGTGCTCTGTAGGGCCCCATGAGTGTTTTTGTGTGCATTTTCTAATGGAACTCATTTCTCCCTTTACCTTAGGTACTTTAAATCTAGCTAGATGTGTCTACAGCAAGGTAAAATATGGTACAGAAGGTATGCATTCAGAAGCCTGTCTATCTGTTTGTCTGTTCATCTTCCAAGATAGGTAGGACTGCTTTATATTCATGACAAGGCCATAGATGATTAATATGAGCCCATTTAAGTAAAGCTTCACCAGTGCTTTTTATCTATATTTCTATTTGCTAGGTCATTGGGGAATAGGGTTGCCATCTTTTCAAATGGCCAAAGTGGGACATTTTCAGGACACACATCAGATTTTACAGGCTGACACATACCCACGGTCAGTACAAAGGATAGAACTTTACTTTTTTGCCTAAATAAAAGCTTATTCTTGTAGCAGTTTAGTTGCTTATTCTGTTTCTTGTAACATTTGGGTATTTTAGATACAGAAATAACTATTTTATGCAACTATTACATAAAATATGGGACATAATTATGTCCTACAATCTCAGGACATTTGCCATTTTTAATATTTTTTGTCAGGACACAACTGCCCAAAGAGGGACTGTCCCTCGCAAAGTGGGACAGGTGGTAACCCTATTGGGGAAATCCTATATCTTATTAAGAATGGCCCATCCCACTTTAGCAGGAATTTGTGTTTTTTCTTTTTCCCTGCTGTAGTTAATATAGAATACCTTGCTACTTATTTGGTATTCAATCGGGCTGGCCTTTCAGTCGTAATAGATTTTGTACACATGCACAATCTTTTCCAAATTAGTATAGGGCAAAGGCTTGTTTAAGTGCGCTCTTAGATGGCTCACATTATCATGGGCAGTGGTGGCATGTGCCAGCCTTTAATCCTCTGAAATATCCAGAGAATGCAAAAGTACCACCATTCTCTTACCAGTCATCATCTCAGAAGGCAAAACCCTTGTGGATTTATTAGGAATGGTATGCATGGCCGTTAATACTTACTCAGGGTAATATTGAATTGGACTGCTGTTTGTACAGCTACATATACAGATGTGAATTCAGCAGACTGACTAGTTTTGTGTCCAAGGTGGTACTTGACAGGAAGGCATGGTTTGTCTGCTGACAAGAAGGCATGGCTTGTCTGCTGACAGAAGGCATGGTTTGTCGGAATGCCGTACTGCTCCAGGCCACGACATCTGTTTCCATCCTGACTAAAATAGCAGCATCAGTATAAGTCTTCAGAAAGTCTTTGCACACATTTTCATCACAATGGTAGTGTCTGTTTTGTGGCCTAGTAAGGTCTAGTGCTGAGTCCTACTGAGGAGGTTGACAAGGCTCTTCAGATTCTCTGCAGACATAATCTATACATCTACCAGTTCTTGGGCAATTGAGCTCTTTTTGTTTTTTGGGTATATTTTATTTCCAAAATGTTGCTCTTGGAAGGTTAACGTCCAGGTCATAATTCTGCTACTAAACATGATACCCTCCCTTAGTTGTGGCTTCCCAGAAGGGCAGTGGGTTGATGTTAAGTCTGTACCATAAAGTTTTTGTCACAAATATAGTTTTTAAATCTCTGTATTGCCCATATGGTAGAAAAGAGAGCCCTTTCACACTCAGAAAACTTTTTATTTACCCCACTCAGGGTCTTGCTGGCATATGCTACAGCACAGTGATCAGAGTCATGCCTTTGATATAGGGTAGCACTGATACTACTGTCAGTATACCCTGTGTCTAGATAGACGTCCTTATCCAGCTGTGGATATGCCAGGCAGGTGGACTGACTCAAGATATCCTTTAAAGCTTTCATGGCTTTTTCTTGTTCTTTCCCTCATACCCAGGGCTCTGAGTTTTTCAGTAGCTTGGTAAGGGGATATGCCACTTTTACATTGTCCTGAATAATTACATATACCTAGAAGGCTTCTTAGTCTCATCTGTTTTTTTGGAGGGTAGATTCATTGGCTAGCCTATATATTGTTGCTTTGAATGCATAAACTATCTGGCCCAATTTCATACTCTAGATACTTGCCCTTGTTTCAGAACCACAATCCTTTTGTGGGGGGACAATTTGGCCCCAGCATTATTTTGCTGGTTTAACACATAGGTCACTTTAGCAATAGGGTCGCTTTTGATTAGTTCATCCTCTTAAATCAGATTCCCTCTACTTTCTGTATCAGGCATGGTCATGTGCAGGAAGACACTGAAATCTGTAGCTGAGTTCAGTCTTCCAAATGACACCTACTCCAAGGGTGCTGTTTTCGACCAAAGGAGAAAGCCAGTTTGTAGGAGTCTTGCAGATGGACCTTGAGGGTCCAGAATCCATTTGAGATATCCATTGTAGTAAAGTGTTTTGCATTCTCAACCCTAGTAAGCATTGATCCATAGGCTTCTATTTTCTGAAGACATGAATTTTATAGTAAAGGATGTGTGAAGGAGTCACAGACAAAGCAGGTTTATTAAAGGAAATTTCCATCTTCACTTGCAGTTTAAACTACATTACAATGTATCCTTTCTTCTATGCATTTAAATAATTAAAGAAAATGACTGGACTGGCTTTCTTGGGGAGTGACTGACCTGTGGGCATGGCTCGTAGGGGTGTTTCATGAATATGACATGGGTGGGGCTTAAAGGGCGCCAGAGCACTACATCGCCTAGGGCACCATATCAGCTAAGGCCGGCCCTGCCTAGTACCCTGTCAACAAATTGTATTCCTGGGAGCAAGCTTGAACACAGCTTCCCAGATGGCCTACCTCACGCCAGAGAAACATGTTTGACAGCCTACTTCAAACTACTGGCCACAAAGATCCAGCTATCTGCAAGGAAAATACTGCAAACCCTGGGGTTTATGGCCTCTTGCATCCTACTAATTCCGTCTGCAAGACTGCATATGAGGAAACTACAGTGGTATGTAAAAAGCCTATGGTGTCAACATTCTCAGGACCTGGAATCAATGATTCCTATCATTCCCTGTATAAAGACAGAGTTCATTTGGTGCGCAGTGGCCTGCTACCACAACAAGGAACTGCCGTTCACTCTGCCCCCTGCCACCCAAACCCTAACAACAGAAGCATCAGACTGTGCATGGGGGGGCTCACTTGGCAGGTCAGTGCATTCAGGGCAAACAGAACCCGAATCAAATGAACCTGCATATCAATCAAAAAGAAATGTTAGCTGTACAGAATTCTCTGACAGCCTTCAAGGACTACATTCTTCCAGGACAATTATTGGTAAAGACGGACAACATCACTGTTATGTGGTACATAAACAAGCAGGGGGGAACCCACTCATACCCTCTCTGCAGACTAGCCATGATTCTGTGGAACACAGCCTTGAGCTACCAAGTGCACCTACAAGCTCAATTCCTGCTAGGCAAGCTAAAGTTACTGGCCAATGACCTAAGAAGAAATCTCATGGACCCACACGAGTGGAAAATGGAACCAAAGATATTCAACATGTTGAGAAACAAATGGGGGAACCCAGAATAGACCTGTTTGCCTCCCCTCAGAACTACCATTTGGGCATATTCTGCACAAGGACTCCCCACAGACAAGCTTCGAAAGTGGATTCCCTGTCCATCACCTGGGAAAACCTCTCAGTTTATGCCTTTGCTCCCTCTGCCTCTCCTCTCGAAAGTTCTACTTAAAGATCAAACAGGACAAACCAAGGACAGTACCCATTGCACCAGACTGGCCACGCCAACACTGGTACCCACTCTTGTGCAGTGTGTCACTGCTGGAACCATGGCACCTGCCTCAGACCCCTTTCTTGCTGTCCCAGCAAGAGGGCCAGATACTGCACCCCCAGCTTCAAACATTGAACCTTGCAGCCTGGCTAATCAACTGAGCTCTCCAGTACTATCCCTCAGTAAGCAAGTGCTGGAAGTCATTCTGGAGGCAAGAAGGCCTAGTACTAGAAAATCCTATGCTGAAAAGTGGAAAAGATACTGTTCCTGGAGCCAAACTCAGGGGATGGGCACAACAGTGCCCAGCTTTACCGCATATTCTTCAATACTTAACAGAGACGCTTCACAAGGGCCTTGCCTTCTCTTCTATTAAAATTCATGCCTCAGCCATTTCAGCACATTATAATACAGAGCCACCCCTCTTCTCTCATCCCCTGCTGAAGCAATTCCTCAGAGGGGCCAGAAATTTGACCACCCAGGAGAACCCCTATTCCAGCCTGGGACGTTAATGTTGTATTGGAAAAGCTCACTCTACTTCCTTTTGAGCCAGCTGCAATTGCAGAGTTGAAATTCCTTTCTTGGAAAACAGCCTTCCTTCTAGCCATCACTTCAGCAAGAAGCGTGTCTGAATTACAGGCCCTCGTGGCAGTGGAGCCCTTCATCATCTTCCATGCAGACAGGGTGTCCCTCAGGACCAATCCTTTCTTTATGCCCAAGGTGGTATCCAGTATGGCCCTTAATCAGTCCATTCATTTGCCAACCTTCTATTCTAATCCACAGAACAAAGAACGAATGTGTTACTCTTTGGACATGCACAGACAACTTAGATTTTATTTGGACAGGACTAAGCCTCTCAGGAAAACTGAACAGCTGCTAGCTGCTAGTTGCATTTGCTGCAGGGGCAGAGGGGAAGGCCATTTCAAAGCAAACCATTTCTAAGTGGATAGGCCATTGCATTTATTTCTGCTACAAGCACCATGGAAAACCTACCCCACAGGGGATAAGATCACATTCCACCAGGGCTGCATCTACTTCAACAGCCTTTCTCAGAGGTGTTCCTACCAGGGACATCCTAGAAGCTGCTACTTGGAGTTCTGTTCATACCTTCACCAAGCATTACCACTTGTCTATTTTTTCTAAATCCAGAGCTGGTTTTGCCACTGCAGTCTTGCAGGGCCTAATAGCTGGTCCTAGTGCTCTCTAATTTCCTCCTCCCTTCCTTAGCTTTGGGAATCTACCCAAATGTAATGACTGCAACAGTGAAATATGAAGGACATAGTACAGTTGTGTACACTTGCCATAAATGCAGATGTTCAAGTGTATTCACTGTTGCAGTCCTGGTTACCCTCTCTACAGCCCCTCGACTTCTGTTGACTTTATCTTTCTTCTTGTTTACTGTATTTAAGCTTTCTGGTGTATTTGCTTTTTGTTGGAGGTGTAACCTTGTACATAATTGCTTCCCATTATGGGGGCACCTGACATCTGGAGCAAGAAAAACTGATGTAATGGCGTTGGCTGCATGCTTTATACCCCTGACTACCTGACGTCATGGAAGATGAGACAGCAACCGACGCAGGACCCAAGACTTATAGGTTCATAGGTAGGTACTAGGCTATCTGCCCAAAGGCATTTATAAGCCTAGCTGGATTGTGTTGGCTTTCACCGCCCCCTTAGATTAGTTCCCTGTGCCTCTGTCCAGCAGAGCCATTGAAGTGATCCCTGGGGTAAACTTTGTTTTCCATCCACTCGTCAAGGTTTCTCTTGAAGAGGGTTAGCGAGGAGATGTGCCTAATGTAGATTGGAATCTTGTTCCAGATCATGGGAAGTCTCTGGGACAGGAATCTATCCAGCACGTCCTATTTATTGTTGTGGTGAGGTTTAGATCCCTGGAGCGTGTGGCTCGAGGGGATATGGTTTTCTTTAGGTGGAGCATGTCCATCAATTCTGGGTTGGACATGGCCTTGTATGTCAGGCAGAGATCACCTCTGAGTAGGCGGTATGCAACTGAGTACAGCTGGAGTTTCTTCAGTCGAGCTGCATAGGGCATCTGCTTGAGGCTAGTGATCCTCTTGGTGGGGTACTTCTGTGGTATTTCCAGTTGTTGCAGTCTTGTAAGGTACACCCCAAATGGGGTATTGTACTCTATGACTGGTCTCATGAGTGATGCGTAGAGGGGCCCAGTGACCTATTTCGATCTGGATGAAAACCCTTTTGTGATTAGGTGGGCCACATAGAAGGATTTTCTAACCACTTTAGCAATGTGATTATCAAAGGAGAGATTGCTATCTACTTGGGTCCCCAGATCCCTTATTACCTCTTCTGTATTTAGGGGGCTACCACCTATGTGGTATTTTGTGGGTACTTTGTTTTTTCCAAAGGGGATGATTATGCACTTTTTGGCATTTAGCTTGAGGCCATGGTTTTTACACCAGGTATCTGTCTCAGTGAGACCCTTTTGGAGGATGTCTGTGTCAGCCGGAGAGTCAATTATAACCCCTAGTTTGCAGTCATCTGCGAACTTGGTCAGCCATAGTCCTCATGTGCTTGCTTGTACCTCTGAGAAGTATATGCCGAACAGGGGGGGGTCCTAGGACTGAGCCCTTGGAAGTGCTACTTGTAACGGGTTTAGAGTCAGACCTATCTCCCACAACTCTTAGCATGTGGGTTCTGTCTGTGAGCCAGTTGGCAACCCATGTCATGACATATGAATTTATGTTCAGGCTGGTGAGCTTGCCTATAATACCTGAGTGGGGAATGGTATCGAAGGCCTTTGCGAGGTCTAGGTAGGCTGTGTGGACCACCTTTCCCTCGTCTATAGCCTTGGTAACTGTCTCAAAGAAGTCCACCAGGTTTAGGAGGCATGATCTGCCCTTAACAAAGCCGAACTGGGAAGTATCCAGTGTTTGGAGGCTCCCAGTGTCTCTGCTAAATGAGATCCATGGTGATGTGCTCCATAGCTTTGCAGACCAAGCTAGTCAGGCTTATAGGGTGATAGTTTCTGAGGTCCGTTGTGGCTCCACCTTTGTGGAGCGGAATAACCGTTGTTGTGCGCTACTCTGTGGGCACGTAGCCTGTGGAGAGGCTGAGTTTAAACAGTGTGTTTAGGTGATGGGTTAGTTCATCTTTGAGCTTGTGTAGGATGTAGTCTGGGACACCGTCCGGTCCCATTGATGATGCTGTGTTTTGGCTTTGGAGAGGGCTGTTTTAACCTGAGTGTCTGTGATTTCAGGGGCATTACAGTCTTCTGGTATAGTTACAGGTCCTTTTGGGGGTGAAGTTTGCACTGAACCAATCTGCCAGGATGTTTGCTATATAAGTCGGTTCAGTGTAGTTTGTGCCATTCTGCACTAACTCCAAGCAGATCTGAGAATTGGCACTTAGATTCTTGACATAACTAAAGAATGCCTTGTGGTTATCTTTGGAGTCCATGGCAATTTTTCTTTCGAAGCTAGCCTTGGATAATTCTATGAGGGAATGTAGTTTCTTGCTGATACTGATCAGGGATGTCTTCCCTTCTTGGGATTTTACTCTTTTCTGTACTAGTTTCCTCCTCCTATTGTATAGCTTATTTATGGCAGGGGTCCACCAAACTAGTTTCCTTTTCTTGGAGGAGTGAGTCTTGGTTTTGTTTGGGATAGCGCAATCCCTGCATTCTTGTAGGTGCCTGTAGAGTGCATTAGTAAAGGATTTTGCAGCTTGGACAGCATGGGGGCTTTGAAACTTCCCACCTCGGTCTCAAGTAACGTGAAGTTTGCTTTTGAAATGTTTTTCACGGTGGTTTCTTTGACCGGGGGTGGTGGCGGAATGTGGATATCCAGAGTGATTAGTTTATGGTCAGATCTAACCAGCGAGGGGTTGACCTTGGGTGTGGAACACCGGTCGCCCATGTTGGTGATGACCAGGTACAATATGTTGTCACCTCTGGTGGGGGGTGTTGACCAGTTGATCCAGGGTGTTTGAGTTTATAAATTCTAGGAAATGTTGGGCAAGGAAGTTTGTACTGGAGTAGTTCTCCCAGTTAATGTTTGGATAATTGAAATAGCCCAATATCAGGGTGTTTGGTAGGACCTTTGTTTCCAGGAATGCAGAGTGGGGGTCCTGGGACATGGTGGGTGATCTGTAGCAAGCTATAATTTGAATAGCAGTTTTGTCCGTTGTTAGTTGCACGTGGATGATCTCTGAAGCATTGTGCTGTGCCACTAACCTGGAGGTGTGGGTATCCTTGATGAATATGGATACTCCCCCGCCTTTTGTATTTTGGTCTGGGATTTGTGGCCGAAATGTATGGTATGAGTTGTAGCCTGGTAGTGGTGGGGTGCTCTCTGGAGCCTTAAACCAGGTTTCTGTTACTGCACATATATCAATTTTTCTCCATACTGAGGAATGCCTCAACTGCGTGCATTTTGAGGTTGACTTCTGGCATTGAGTAGCATTATCCTCAGTTTTTTGTTACTTGTGCTATTTATGGTGGTGGGTTTGTCTTTTGAGCCTTGTCTAAAAAAGGCACTATGGGGGTGGCAAGAGCCTTGGCCAGTATTCGAAAGCCTAAGGGTGACAGGTTGCAAGCCGTCTCTAGCGAAGCAGCGTGGCTTGTCGAGCATGTCATCCCAGGCCGACAGATACTAGATCCCCTTTGAATTACACCGGAAGCTTAGCCAATTGTTGAAATTGATAATTTTTTATCTATACAGTGGTATCATTCTTGGTGAGGGCAGGATGCTACTCTGGGTCAGGGTCATACTGGCCTGGACTTACATGATCAGAGAGCTCCTTCATGTCTCTCTTCATGTAGCCCAGGGAGGTACAGCTCAGGTCATTCACGCCAACATGGACAATGACAGTATCATATTTGTACTTGTTCTGGAGTGACCTGAGTGCTTGTGTTATGTGGCGGATCCTGGCACCCGACAGGCAGCTAACATTAACCTTCTCCTTGTTCAGCCTAGTGAGTGGGACGTCAGTGTGCCTGACTATAGAGTCACCTATTACTAGTGTCTTGGGTATGTTATTTTGCCTTAAGGGCTGTGATTGCATGGCACACTGGTTTTGTGAAGTATTTGTTTCGTGGTTTGTGTTGGGAGGGTGGAGGTTGCTTGGATGTCTGCTTTGGAGGTCTCTGTTGGTTTTGCAGATTTTTATTTTGATAATCAGGCCGGCTGAGGGCTACCTGAAAGCAGATAACCCAAATGTAATGACTGCAACGGTGAATACACGCGAACATCTACATTTATGGCAAGTGTGCACAACTGCACTTTTTTCCTATGAGGGTAAGAAGAAAAGACAACTAGTGCCAAGGCACACCATTCCAGGTGGTTGTCTCATAGTATTGTTTTTTTGTTGTACTCATTGTAATAAGCCACTTCCAGCCTTCCAGGCAGGGTTAGAGCCATTCTACAAGGGCTTTGTGGTGGCTTTTTAGAAAGGAGTGGACTTAGAAGTATTTTAGAGGCAGCAGCTTGGTCCTCTGTACACACGTTTACAGACCACTACAAACTGGATTCCTTTTCCAGGTCCAGAATGGGCTTTGCTGGAGCTGTTCTACTGGCGTATTAGTTTATTGGCCTCCTGCATTTATTAATTTTGTAAGCTGCTTTTATTTTATTTTACATTTGGTAGTGTCCGACTGGGGTGGATTGCTGATTTTCAGCGGAGACCCGGGGAGAAAAGCTCCAGTTTCAAACATTACAGTTATAAAATGTAGAAATTACATCAGAACGATAGTAGTAAGATACAACATTACATAAGAAAATTGAAAAAGAGAAATAAAATTCAAGTACAATATTTACGTCAGAACTAATAGAAAATAAAATACTCTGCAACAATGACTACTATTCTTACATTAATAGCTTAAAATTAGAAGTGTGATAATCACTAGTGATATGCAAAAAAAACAGGTGAGAGCAGAAATGGTGAGAAACTGTCCAAGAGCAGACCTAGCTTAGCAGGGCATGTTCATATAGTGAGTTAGAAGTTAATGAATTCAAAAATTTGCATAACTGAAATTTGAGGTACAGTAGCAGGGGAAAACCAAGTCAGCTGTGAAAGTTGTAATGTAAGAGAATAGCAATGTGGCTGAAGAGAGAAGAGTTTTCCAGGTTGACTACCAGGGCAAAGCCAGTTACTTTTTAGATATTTCTTTATTTCTGTTTTAAATGGAGTAGCAGGGGGTGCATTGTATGTTTGGTGGGAGAGCATTCCAGGACTTGGCTATTTTGTTAGAGTAGAGTGAGTCTTCATGGTAGTTAAGTGATTGAGTTATTGTGAGCAGTGGCCTGTTGGAGGATCCTAGGGGCCTGCAGTGTACCTGTGGTTGGAGATGGGTTGAGATTGCGAGGCAGGTGTGTGGGCTATGAATGACTTTGTGGGCGATGGTGAGTTGGTTTAAGGTTAGAAGGTTTAGAACTTCTAGCCAGTTTAGAGAGTGGAGCAGTGATGGGCTTTATGGGGCTGATTAGTGGCGAACTTGGCGATTTTGTTGTAGCAGGATTCAAGATTGTGGAGGTCTGCCTTGCATTGTTGGGTGAATATGTGTGAGCAGTAGAGAAGTGTGGAGAGAAGTTGTGATTTTGCTGTGGCTAGCCTGGCTTGGGGTATTGGGTAGGGTTTGGCCCTATAAAGTGCAGCGAGTTTAGAATTAACTTTTTTGATAGTTAGGGAAATGTGAGTATCAGGACTGCGTTGGTGGTGCTGCGGTAGCATTGTCGCCTCACAGTTAGACGTTGCCCATTCGATTCTCAGTTAGAGCGTCTTCTGTGTGGCGACATGCGTGAATGGGCGTTCCTTCGTTGAAGGTTGTGCGTTAGGCCTGGCAAGCCAGCACGTAAAAATCTCCTGCCAATCATTAGCAGACCGGAGTTCCGCTGTGGCGACCCCTAACCGGGAAAAGCCGAAAGACACAAACAAACAAGGGAAATGTGAGTATCAAATCTGAGATGACTGCCTATCGTGATGCCTAGGAGTTTGGCCTGGTTGGTAGGTTCAATTTTGGTACTGTTTGAGGAGTGAATTGAGAGAGGTGGGTAGTTGGTCTTGTTGGATTTGTTTGCAAAGGTTATTAATTTGGTTTTGTTTGGGTTTAGAATGAGTTGGTTGTTGGATAGGTAAGTTTCAATTTCATGGCATTCTTTTTGCATTTTTTCTTGCAGTTTTTGTGGAGAAGGGGTGGAGCAGATAAGAGGTATCATATGAGTATTGTATGATTGAGGCTGGTTGGGTTGTTGTAGTAAGGTTATTATTAAATGTTATGAAGAGGAGGGGGCCAAGTATGGAGCCTTGGGATACACCAGTGGATACTGGCAGTAGTGGGGAGAGTTTGTTCTCCCATTTAGTAGCCTGCTGACTGTTTGATAGATAACTAAGAAACCATGTCAGGGATGCTGGACTGAGAGTGTGAGTAGCTAGTTTGATTGATGACTGTGATAATCTACCTGTTTAGCTTAGGCTACAGCAACGGTGATAAGTGTATTGAATATATTATAGCTGTGTAAGTAAACTTGCCATAACAGTAGATGTCCTTATAGATCACTATTGCAGTAGGCTGCCCCCCCTTCAGCTTCCCTTCCCTTATTTGTGTTCTTTTTTGGTGTTACCAGGGTGTGTATGATGTTCTTCGTTTTCCATTGCTGCAGTCCTAACTATTGGGTATAGTCCGCGTCCCGTCGGCCCGAATACCAGAGTATAAGGCTGACGTCGGTCAGGGCGCATTAGACTGACGTCAGTACGTCAGGGTACTAATGCGCATGACCGACGTCATATCCTCAGTCTTTTTTGCCGCATGGTCCGATGCAGAAGCAGTTTTGCGAGTGCAGGTTGGCGTTCTGAAATATTTCCGAAACCGGAGTTTCAGACCGAAACAGAGTTGGCTAAGTACCCCGTTGGGGAACATTTTGGTTTTTTCTTGCCTCAGTATTTTACCGGATGTCAGAAAAAGTGAATAACTGTATTTCTTGTGGGAAACAGATACCTCATAGGGATTACCATACCTTGTGTATACCTTGTTTAGGGCCTGAGCACGACGTTGTTGGTTGCCGCTCTTGTGCTAGGTTTAACAAACGCACTATTAAGAGGAGGTTAGACTGTGCCAGGTTAGTGTTTGGGAAGCGTTGCAATTATAAAATGCCGTCGGATGCTCCGGCGCCGCTTCGCCCAAGAAGCGCAAGGACAAAACAGTGAAGCCTAGGGTTGATGAACCGCAGTCCCGGACGTCGGTTCTTTAGAAGGCTCAGTGGAGCCAGAGATTTTGCCAGGAGTTTCCATGGAGTCTCAGGCAGAAACTTTACTGTTACAGGATGTGCCTTCTCAGGAGGTAGGCCAGGCTGAGGGGGCTTCTCAGGTAACTGTTCTTCCCTCTCTTCCCAAGGTAGTCAGAGCCTCTCCTTCTGTTGCCAAAACTTCTTTGAGAGGTAGGCCTAGTTCAGCTTCAGTGGGGGCTTCTCCTAGCATTTCGGGTTCTGTACCTAAGAAACATATGCTTAAAATGGCAGAAGATTTGATTACTATGATTAGAGGTTCTATGCCCCGCCTGATAAGAGGCCTAGGGTGGAACCGAGTTTGATAGTTTTGAACAGTGTTCAGAGGCTTCAGAGTCTTCTGCGGGAAGACTTGCAGGAGTATCCTACTTATTCTGATTCTGATGTGGATGATTCCACTCCTACAGCTTCTCCTCCTGAGGATTTCTCATTTTCAGAGACTCTGCATTCCATGAGGGAGCACTTTAAATGGGAAGGCCAGGATTACTCTGATTCCAGGAAAAGGCTTAGGGAATTCTTGTTTTTACCCCAGCATAGGCCCTTAGCTATTCCTCCTGTGTTGAATGTGGTGGAAGATGTTTTGCAGAGGCTTCCCTGAACCCTGACTCTTTGCCTCCTGCTCCTGTTAAGCCTGATAGGTATTATAGGGTGCCCGAAGCTCATAAGTATTTGTTTAAGAGTCCTAGGGGGGACCCAGAAACTATTTCTCAAGGGCCTAAAGGTGTTAAAGCTTCTGTGGTTAAAAATCCTGTTCCCACTGATAAAGAGGCAAGGGCTTTGGATAGGTGGGGAAAGAAAGTGTATACTTCTTCCACTCTAGCCATGAGAGCATTGAATTGTCAGTTTCACATGCTAAAATATCAGAATTATCTTCTTTCACAATTGAAATCTAAGGTGGATGCTTTGGCGGAAGGTATTGAGTGTAAAGAGTTGCTGGATTTGGTTCATGTGTCTGAACAAGTGGGTAAGCATTCTTTGCAATGTGGTTTTGATGCTGTACAGGCCTCCTCGAGGGTGGCTGCTACTAGTTCTGTTCTTCGCAGGCATGCCTGGTTGAAGGATCAGAATTTAGCTGAGCATGTTAAGACAAGGATTTTGGATGCTCCTTTACAGTCTGATGTGTTGTTTGGATCGCCTGTGGAAGCAGTTTTAAAGAAAATGGAGGACAAAGCTAAGTCTATGCAAACTGTTAAAGACTTTTTGCAGGTGCAGCCACCAAGTTTAGTAGAAATTGGCCTGCTAAGGGGTGGACATATCCTGCTTATGATTCCCAGTCTAGGGGTAGGTCTAGACGTGGTAGGGGCAGGGCTCAAGGTTCTTTTAGGCCTAGAACAGGGAGTTCACCTGCTCAGACTTCTGGTGAGGGCAGGGGTCAGTCCTTTCGTAAACAGACCCAATGACCTGTCTTTTCAGCTGCCAGTAGATTCCCGCCTCGCAGCTCCTTTGGGAGGAAGACTGTCTCTTTTCAAAGAAAATTGGGATTTAATTACTCAAGACAAATGGGTGTTGGATATCATTCACCACGGTTACAGATTTTATTTCCACACAATGCCCCTTTTCAAAGGCATGCCAGACGTTCCTCCTCCACAAAGAAAAGAGGCTCACAAGCAAGTTTCTCAGTTACTCCAGATAGGGGCCATTCAGCCAGTCCCTGTATCAGAAAGGGGCCTAGGATTTTATTCTCGCCTGTTCCTAGTACCAAAGAAGGGGAACACGTGGAGACCAATTTTGGATTTATCTCTCCTCAACACTTTTCTGGACATTCCCAAGTTCAAGATGTTGACGTTACAACAGCTTTTACCTCTGCTGGGCAAAGATCACTGGATGGTAACTTTAGATCTCAAGGAAGCTTACCTTCATGTGCCTATAAGGCTAAGTTGCAGGAAGTATCTGCGGTTTCGAGCTGGAAATTCTCATTATCAGTTCTCTGCATTGCCCTTTGGCTTATCTACTGCCCAGAGTATTCACAAAGGTTCTGGCTCCAGTGATAGCTTACCTCAGGCTTCAAGGAATTCAAATCTATCCTTACTTGGACGACTGCCTGATTCTGGCTCAAGAAAAGGAAGACCTTCTACAGCATCTGGAACATGTCATAGCAGTGCTAAGATGCCTAGGGTATTCTGTGAACGAAATAAAGTCCAGTCTAGTACCCTCTCAAGACATGTGCTTTCTGGGTGTGAGACTGAATACAGCAGCCCAGATGGCCTTTTTAACCCCGGACAAACAAAAGAGTCTATCACTTTACTTCCATCAACTATCTCATCAGTCCGTGCTGACTGCAAGGACAGTCCTTCAAGCATTAGGGTTCATGGCATCTTGTATTCTGGTGCTTCCCAATGCCAAACTGCATATGAGGAAGCTACAATGGTATCTCAAAATGTATGGACACAGCACTGCCAGGATTTGGACACTGTCATTCAAATAATACCTTGCCTTCAAAAAGAATTTTTGTGGTGGGCTCAGGAATGTCACCTAAACAAGGGATTCTCTGTGACCGGGCCAGAGGCGAGTCAGATTTTAACGACAGATGCCTCGGACATTGCTTGGGAGCTCATCTAAAAGGAAAGTGGATACAAGACAAGTGGCCTGCCAGATTACAGCATCTACATATCAACATGAAGGAGATGTTAGCAGTCCAGTTTGCATTAATGGCTTTCAAGGAGTTACTTCTTCCAGGGCAGGTGTTGATTCTAACAGACAACACAACTGTCATGTGGTACATCAACAAGCAAGGGGAACACATTCTTATCCTCTATGCAGGCAAGCAATGATTTTATGGGAGACTGCGCTAAGCTTGCAACTAACTCTTCAGGCAAGGTTTCTGCCGGAGCACAGAACTCCTTAGCAGATGTGTTAAGCAGACAAATCATGGATCCCCACAGTGGAAACTGGATCTTCATGTATTTCAAAAATTGACAGTGTCATGGGGAACTCCAGACATAGATCTGTTCGCTTCTCCACTAAACCACCAGCTGCCACAGTATTGCACAAAGGGGTTTCATCACACAGCTTGGAAAGTGGATGCTCTGTCTTTCAGTTGGAAAAACCTTCATGTGTATGCCTTTCCTCCTCTGCCTCTTCTTCCAAAGGTACTATTAAAGGTCAGACAAGACAGGCCAAGGATGATTTTGATAGCTCCAGATTGGCCTCGCAACACTGGTACCCACTACTACGAGTCTGGTAAGGAAGCCTCCATGGCCTTTACCTCTGATTCCTCATCTGTTATCTCAGAAGGATGGTCATCTGCTCAATGTCAAGCTTCACTCTCTTCATCTAACAGCCTGGCATCTTCTGTGTTGACACACAGCAGGTCTCAACTTCCTCAACAAGTTTTAAATGTGATTATGGAAGCTAGAAGACCTAGTACAAGGAAAGTGTACGCAGAAAAATGGAAGAGATTTTTATTTTGGAGTACAGCAAAGAATTTGCAGGTTTCGAAGCCTAATTTAAGTGTGGCTCTTCAATACCTTACTGAGTTATTGGACAAAGGTTTGTCCTTCTCTTCCATTAAGATTCATGCTGCAGCAATTTCAGCTCACTATGATTGTGACCCACCATTGTTTTCATCCTTTGTTCAAGCAGTTTCTTAGAGGGGCAAAGAATATAAGACCCCACGTAGAGCTCCTACTCCTGCTTGGGATCTCAATTTTGTGTTGGAAAAACTTACTCTACAACCTTTTGAGCCTGCGGCTACTGCTGAATTGAAATACTTGTCATGGAAGACTGCTTTTCTGTTGGCTATTACTTCTGCAAGAAGGGTGTCTGAGTTGCAGGCCCTTATGGCAGTAGAGCCATTTTGATTTTCCATAAGGATAGGGTATCATTACGCACTAATCCTTCCTTTATGCCTAAGGTGGTTTCTAGTGTGGCTTTAAACCAAACTATTCATTTGCCTACTTTTTATGCAGACCCCCAAAATAAAGGGGAAAAGATTTTGCACACTTTAGATGTACACAGGCAATTGCGTTATTATTTGAGCAGGACTAAGGATTTTAGGCAGTCTCAGCAGTTGTTTGTTTCTTTTGCTTTGAGTTCACAGGGCAAGCCTGTGTCAAAACAAACTATTTCTAGGTGGATTGGCTTTTGCATTGCATTTTGTTATTCCCATCATGGCAAGGAGATTCCAGCTGGGATTAGGCCTCATTCCACTAGGGCTACTGCCACTTCAACAGCATTTCTAAGGGGGGTGGCAACTAAGGATATTTTGGAAGCAGCTACTTGGAGTTCAGTGCATACTTTCTCTAAGCATTATCACCTTCCTATCTACTCTAAGTCTAGGGCTGGTTTTGCCACAGCTGTTTTACAAGGCATGTTGTCAGCTCCTACTTCTTTATGATTTGCCAGCCTCCCTTTCCTCTGCTTTGGGATTCTACCCAATAGTTAGGACTGCAGCAATGGAAAACGAAGAACATAGTACAGTTTTGTACCTACCATAAATGTAGATGTTCGAGGATTCCATTGCTGCAGTCCAATTTACCCTCCCTCCTTCCCGTCTGTGTTTAGGGGTGGTTGTGTAGGTGAGTTTACATGCTTATATTTTTGTATATATTCTTGTATATATTGTACATGTTTTTGGTGCAGGTATTTTGGGCCTTGTTTTTTTAGGGTCTTCTGACATCTGGGGCAAGAAAAGACTGAGGATATGACGTTGGTCATGCGCATTAGTACCCTGACGTACTGACGTCAGTCTAATGCGCCCTGACCGACGTCAGCCTTATACTCTGGTATTCGGGCCGACGGGACGCGGACTATACCCAATAGTTAGGACTGCAGCAATGGAATCCTCGAACATCTACATTTATGGTAGGTACAAAACTGTACTTTTTCACCCTTCAGTATATAGTTTACTATTGGGTATGTTTCCAAGCACTATTCCTTCAGGGCTCTTGCCTCCCTCCCAAGCAAAAAAAATGCTCTGAAGCTTTTTGCATTTGAAATGTCCTTTTTATGGAGCTCTACCTGGGCTTCTGACAGCTGCATCATGTAAAAGGCACATTTTAGCTTTGTTTAGCTGGCCAGTCCTCAGGGGAGTAGGACCTTAATAGATTAGGCCACTACTATAATTAAACATTTACTGTTATGGTAAGTTTATTTATGCAAGTGTACTTTGTATTGAAGTCATAATTTACTTAGTAAAACAAATATATTTTGTACCTTTTCATTTTGTATTTTCTCTTGGGTATTACTTTTTTATTTGGCCAAACCACCAGAGCGATGATATGAGGTAGTCAGAATTCTGCATCCAGCAGCAAAGTGTGATAAAGAAAAAAAAAATTTTTTTTTTTTTGTTAAAACTGCAGGAACATGCGTATTCAGGTTCAGATTTCAGAGTATGGCATTCTGACTGCAGTATGTAGATGACAAAATGTCTTTATAGGGAGTACATGTCTTTTTTGGCTGTATTTTATATAGAAATGAAGTGCCTTTTATGCTGCTGTAGGTTATGAAGTGTCTGTATGTCTGTACTAGTGTCCCATGATTTTATCAGAATTAGGCTGCAGCAGAGGGGCATGTTTTTAGCCACAAAACAACACACACACACACACACACCAGAAAACAGTATGGTGCGAATGGTCTTTATGGTAAAGGGGGGTATTTCACAGAGTCTCAGGATTCTTCCTGAATTTGCTACAAAATATGTTGAAGTAATTTTAAGCATTACTATAATGTGCATCTGTTACCTTACCTCTACAAGTAACGTGCAGATCTGCCCTGCATATAACCTTCATCCAAAGTACAAAATACCAACATATGAACAGCTTTGCAATTCTTATGCCTGCCATCTACTCACTGACAAGTTTCTCCAGCCAGTGTGTGCTTTTCAACTTGTTACTAGTTGTAGGAGATCCCTAATTACCTATCATTTTCAGAAGACTTACACTAGTTGACATTTAATTTACACTTTTGCTTTCATGTTTTTGCTTTATCTAGTGTTTTGTTTTTTAATCTGTACTGTGCTTCGATATGGGTACTGAATATAATCACATAGAGTCGACTGCATTTGTATGCTACATGGAAGTGCATTTGTATAGGTATGTACTCGTACATCTCTCAGCTGATCCAATTTTAAATGTCACTGCAGTAGCTGCTCCACTTGCACTTTCTGCTGTTTCATTGGTTCAGCCACAGCACTGCACTGAACCAATGAGACACTAATATGGTTGACGCTGGTGCTGTTACAGGTGGATGAAAACTGAATCAAAATTTGTAGAAGATGGCTAGCTATTTGTTCAGTTGTGTTTTTAACTTGTACATTGAAATGAAAATGCAAGAGGACTTCCTGGTTAGTTGGCGTGTCCATGTGTTTTTATTTGGATTATGGTGTAATTTTTAGTAGTTAACATGAAAGTTGGATTAGGTTATGGTGAATAAGACAGGCACGTCTCTTGGCATGTTCAGTGATTGTTTTGACTGTTGTAGCCTCTTGACTAATCGTGTACACAGTAGGAAGTATGCAGATTGTACCCAAGAGTGTGTAGGAAGAACTATGAAAATGAAGGAACTGGATATACATGGCAAAAGGAAATATACAGCAGTAGAATGCTTATAATGAATATTTATACGATGATGTAATCTTTGGTTCATGATTAATGTATGAACTAATTTACAGTATAGTATGTACAGTGTGGAGATGTAAGTTAGTGAAATTCATACAAAGAATAGTAAATGTATCAGCATTAAACATGGTGTTCTGCTGTACAAAGTCAGACAAAATGTATATATAGAAAGTATGCCCAGTGAAGACTAATAGGGTAAAATGTTTAAAATTCTATATTCTGTCACCCCGCCTTGAAAAAGCCAAATTAAATGTGCCTTCCCACATGCAAATTTACATATCAACCTCATCAGAAAGAGTGTGAATGTATGCAGAATTTAAGTTGTCCAGTGTTACCCCCCATGTTATGATTTTTGATGGTTCCTGCTATAATTTTGAATGATGCATGTGTACCACTATGGATCATGTGCATGACCTGCCTAGGAAATTTCAATATAAACACATTTCGTAGCTAATGTCATCCTATCAGAAGTCACTGGAGCAGGCAGAATATTTGGCTGGATTCATAAAGGTTACCACAAAATGTACACTATGTGTACACTTTCTGAATTCAAGAACAACCCTACCACAATGCGTGTGCTGTCTTTTTACTCCGAAAGGTTACACTAAGTGTATACATAGTATATACTGTATGGTAACTTGGGTGGTACAGTGGTGCAGTGGTTAACGTTGTGGCCTCACAGCAAGAGGTTCTTCGGTTTGATTCTGTGCGGAGTCTGCATGTCCTCCCTGTGTTTGCGTGGGTTTTCTCCCACATTCCAAAGACGTGTCTGGAACATTTCTCCCCAGGTCTCCGCTGAAAATAGGCTCTGTCCTAGTCGGACTTTCCTGGTCAACAAATGTTAAATAAATAAAATAAAAACTTTTACGAATCCACCCTATTATTTGGAGCATCTCAGCTAATGCCTTCGTATAGAAATAGAACAAAAATGTACAGTTTAAATAGGCAGAATTATGGTGCCTCTTGAGCCAGTGGGCCTTGTAATACCACATGTGGTCCGTTATTAAGCTCAGTGCTTTGCATAATCCAAATGTTTTAGCAGTAACTAGTACTAGACGTTCTTACAAATAACTGTCTGGTGTATTCCTGCTTCATTGTTTATTTTCAGGTAACACCTTACAAAAGTGTGGCTCTACCTTCGCTTCTCTCCCAGGTAGTACCCCCGTATCTTCTCCAGCTTTTCTCTTACACACTTTGCTGACACCTCACCACAACCTTACCGCACCCTTCTTCTCTCTCTTTTTCTGTTTCCCTGTCCTTACATTCTTCTCTAATCACTGTACGTTCTTCTCATAATATACTAGTACACTGAATAATTATCTTTATGAGTTTTAACTCTCCTCCACAAAGTTAGCACTACACTTTCCACGTATTGAGCAAGAAATAATAAATGAATCATTCAGACTACTGAAACCAATAATCTGTAACCTTATGTCAATACATTACCATATATATATATTTTTTTCCTCTCATATAAAATTACCTTTAATTTATTTAGTCACTATGTATGTTACACTGTCTAATAAGGCTACTTAATGCAAATGTAGCAGTAACTGTATTGTGACGTTTTCTCATTTTCTGATTTTTTTTTCTGCAACTGTAACCTTCTTGATCCACATTTATATCTTGCTTTGTATAGTGTGTACATTTTTTTATGTATGTATTTTTTGTAGTATGTTTTTATTAATGGAGCATTTCTCCCTGGGCCTCCACTGAAAACGGATCTTGCACCCATTCAGACTTTCCAGGTGAACAAAAGCAGTAAATTAAATAAATAATTAGTTAATTAATTGACTACTTTTTTGTTCAAGTATTTGTGATGCTTGTGTGTTAACGACTGGAAAAGGGTGCTGTTTACATATTTTTTCTGCCACCCTAGTGATTTAACTGTAGGTATTGATTGTTATAGATAAAAATGATGTGCATATGTGGTTGTATGACTCTCCAAGTAATGCATTTTAATTGAGAGTGAATTTTTTTCCCCAGGTCACCTGTAAATCGACCTTGTTGGCTCTCAGCCAAACATTCGTACACTCTTTATCTAAGAACTTTGCATAGATCTCACCATTATCATGCTGATCTCTGTTGTAATGTTTATTCCTTCTCATCCCCACCTAAGTAACAAGGGGCTAACAATTATGTTAATCCTCAAGATTTCTTTGGTTGCATTTGTGCCTCCTAAACACAGCATAACTAAGGGAACTTATGCACAGCATAACTAAGGGAACTTATGCACAGCACTCTTCTTGGGTATCCTTTTCTTTTGAGATGTTCATGCAAGGTTTCCAGTGTCTTCTGTGGATACTCTGATGTGTAGGATAATGTTTTGAAATGCATAATCGAAGGTTCATGTCTGGGAGCAAAAGCAGATACTCTGTCTCACTTTATTATGTGTCTGCTGCTGGGTATTGTGATATATTTCTGTTTCGACTTTACTGAATGAAAACCATCCAAACCCCATGGTTAAATGCAGCATTTTAAAAAAAAAGGGCAGTAGTGAGGTAAGACACCTAGCAAGAAAGCAGTGGCTTTTTTTCTTCTCTCTGTTTTCTGTTTGATTTTTAGTAATGTATTTGTGTTTGGGTAATACGCATCTCCTGAATACATATACCGTATGTTTCTGTTCTGAGTATATCAATAACTAATTAAATTATCTTAAGTTTGCAGCTATGCCTGGTGATGTGTCTAGGGAGCCCAGGAATTTGATCCATCTTAAGTCTGTTATGTACAACAAGTCTGGAGAGCTGATAATTGGGATATTAACTTAGAAGTAGGCCTCCTTTGTTCACGGATGTTCTCCTTTTATGAGAGCCTGTTAATTCATTGTCAGTGGGGTGCTTTTCACAATGGGCTGTTAATGGACTGCTGTTGTGATTGCATCAAAAGGTCAATGACATCAGCCTTTGAGTGACGAGATCAGTTGGTGGAATAAGCTTGTTGTGCATTTTTTCCTCCTTAAACACTTTAGGCAGTGCTTTCATAAGAGTCACATCCCCTCATCCAGCACTAAAGCTCTCACACTTCATTTTTACAGCAGAGTTCTCAAGACTTCAGCAGAAGTGGAACTAGGAGATTATCTGAAAACTTTGCATCTTCTGAGGACATGGACAGGAACTCTGAGAAGGGGACTATGTCTGGTGAGTAACTTTGATTCCCTATATCACTTTAGCTGCAAAAAAAAAAAAAAAAAGTAGCGCATAATTATTTATTTATTTATTTTATTTAGTCAAAACTCTCCTTGCTGAAAAAAAAATAATAATGTGCATATATCGCTGTTTCTATCATTATTTACATTTCTTGTATAACTGAGTTTTTCTGTTTGAATTTAGATGCTAAAGTATGTATTTCTGTAATTTGTTCATGTATCGGAGCTTTTCTCCTCAGGTCTCCACTGAAAATGGGCCACAAGCCTAGCTGGACAAACCCGATTAACAAATGTTAATAAATAAAATAAATAAATATTTATTTTACATTTGTTAACCGAGATAGTCCACTGGACACGGGTCCATTTTCAGTGCAGTTCTGGGGAGAAAAGTTCCACATGCATCAATAACTTGAAATAAAATAGTACAAAGTTTGACAACAGAATTTTCATACAAACTGAGTCATAATTAAAAGTAGCATGTACAAAGATAACAGACACATTTAGTCAGACAGAGATGTGAAAAAATTAGTGATCATTGCTGTAGAAACAAATCTGAAACAACTATTGAGTAAAGATTGTATGATCTAATCCATCACAGTAAACAATTTCTATTCTATTGTATGTATTTATATAAACATAGTACCTCGAGCTAATTATTCAGTTTTAGGTGTGATAATAGGTGGAGAAGGGTCTAGCATAGGGAGGTTCTAGCCTGGAAGAGCATAGCCAGTTATTACTGAGATGAAGTTTTAATGATTTTTTTAAATTGAGAGATGGAAGTGATAGTAGTTATATTACAGAGTAGAGAATTCCAGACTTTGGATACATAAGTAAAGATTGCATGCGTAAGCAGTGCATCTAAGTACAATTTTATAGTTAAGTTAAGCTGTAATTCTTCAGGGTAGTGCAGCCTACAGTCTCCTTTCATTTACATTGCATGTGACTGTGGAAATGAAGTCCTTTGCCAGTGTTTCCAGCTTGGCACTAAGAACTGTTTTTACCTGTTTTAATTGGTTACAAGATTAAGAAAAATGCTACTAGAACAATAGCTGGGATGTTCTGTTCCCTATTCCATAAACAAAATAAATAAACTAGAGAAGCTTCTTTTCAAGTCAGAGTTCTTGTGACAGGTATTGTTTTTACAGTTGTAAGTGAAGAAGAGAAAACTCCTCTTGCTTGAAGTAGAATGGAATTATTGGTTTATACTGTGCCAGAAGAGACATTGAGAACTAGCCTTTAGACCTAACAGACAACTGCTGGTAATACTTGCATCCCATAGGTTTTATCTAATGCAGTGCTTAATGCTGGTTTTCATTTGGTTTTAAGGACCCACTTTCCAGTTGTCATATACATTTGCATGGATATTGCTGCATGTCTGCCATTTCATACAGAGTGTTCTTAATGCACAGATACTCACATATGGGAAGTGCATAGAACAGTTAAAAAAAACTGCAGTGTTAGATTTTAAACTGTACTTTATTTATTTATTCCCAGTGTGATGACCAGGAAGGTCCACTGGGCTCAGGGAGCCCGTTTTCAGTGGAGGCCCAAGGAGAAAACTCCACATTACACAGTGTATTCAGAGATACAATCATAGTAAACAAAACACAATTAAAATTTCATTTTGTGCTAGAGAACAAAAATAAATTGTTTGGTTACATAGTGTCAAAATATTTAGGATGGCATTACATAGTGTAGTTACAGATACAATCATAGTAAAGAAATCACGGTTACAATTTTATTTTAAGCTAAAGAACAGGAATAAATTCCTTGATTATATGGAATCTAAAATGTAGGATGGCAGTGGAAACTTAGTTGTGAGGGGGAAAAAGATTAAGAAGAGAAAGAGAGAAAAAAGGTCGTAAAAGTTATTTTTGTGAGTTGTACAGTTGTAATATTTACAATATTTACATTTAAGTTAAGTTACCCTGTGCTCAGAGTTAGACAAGAGTTTAAGGGGAGGAAAGAGTATTAGGCTATGTGGGGAGAAAACAGTTGCATTTCCTGTTAGAGGAAAGGTAGGCGTGTAATACTTGTGTATTAAAGGAAAGTAGAATTTCTTCACAAATGTACTGCAACTGTGTCTTGCTTTGAAGCAGTTGTCCTGAGTAATATAGCTAAGAGTACTTTCTGCAAATGTGTGTAGTTTGGTGTTTAGAAATGCCTATTCATGTTTTATTTTGACTTAACTATTTAGCAGTGACAAGTAGCCTACCAAACAGCTGCAAGTGGGGTGTGTGTGTGTGTGTGTGTGTGTGTGTGAGAGAGATATATAGACACACACACACCCAGCCATCTTTCCACAGTGCCTGTATGCCCACGTATTCATCCACAGTGCCTTTTACCCATTTTTGCATCTGGGGTCGTGGGGGAGGGGGAGTCATTTCAACAATGACAGTCATCCACAGCCAAGGTTTACACTGCCTGGTGACTAGCCCTGACACAGTAGTTCTTCTACACCACACAATTGCATCTAGGGGCCTATTTAGTGTCTAAGACTTGTCTTTGGAATGTGGGAGGAACCAGAGTACCCGGAGGAAATGCACACGAACACTGTGAGGACATGCAGATTCCACACAGAAGACACCCCAGCAGAGAATCAAACCACGGAATAAAGATACCTTTATAGAGCATATTCGTTGTGTTTGCAGTTGTTTAAAGAGTTTGAGAGTTTATGCTACCTTGGACAGAATTGCTCCAGTCACTCTTTGCTTTGTTCCTGGTGCTTTCATTTGTTATTATCGTTACCTACAGCTGTTTACTGGGAACATTTGCTCTAAGTGAATCTTTTTGTTACACATTTTTATTTGGTGCATTGTCATTCAGTGGTTAGTGTCTGCCTTAGTTGCTGCTGTTACTGATTGCAGTGTTAACACATTTCTGCACTTATGTTTGTCAAGGCCATGTTAGTTGTAGCTGTTAGTTTTGCTGATGCATGTTGTATCAAACTGAGTAATTACCAAGTTTTCTGTAGCAAATCAAGCTGGATTTTTTTTATATTTCTATCACTCTGTTTCCAGTATGGAGAAAGGGTGTCTAAAGGATGCCTATAAAGTGAGGTAAGCAGATGTCTGTTGGTAGATCATGTGAGAAAAATCAAAGGCAGGAGATGTTGCACACTAAAAACGTGTTTTTGTTGCTATATATGTCAGTCAGTAGGAGATTGTAACAACTGAATGACAGCTGTTGTTTAAGTACATGTGAACAGGGACTGACATAACTCCATATAAAGTTATAATCATGTGTTTGTTTAAAAATATTGGGTGGTATCTGTAGGTACTGTGTAATGTAGTTAGCTTAACCGCATTTATTTATTTATTTATATTAGTTGACAGGGAGTATCCGACTGGACGTAGGTCCATTTTCAGCGGAGACCCGGGGAGAAAAGCTCCACAGTTAAAACAATCAGACAGTAGTTACATTGGATTACATAGCGATTAACAATTTACATAGCAATTTCTTACAACATATTTACAGATGAAGAACATAGTACATCAGTAGACAACTAGAATCTTTAGCTGTGAAGTACATAACAGACATTAACAAATGTTACAATAAGAAGTTCCTGCTGCATAGTAAGTACTAGGCTTATGAGCATCTGAGCTTGCTATAATCAAGGTAGTTAGTGGAGTGGAAAGAAAGGTAGTGGTTGGATGGGGTGGGTGATATTAAGAGTGGGAGTTGCAAGGGCATAGCCAGCATGTTTTTAGGCACGCTTTTAGTAAAGTTTTGAAGTGGGTGCATGATGGTATGGAGGTAATTGTGGGTGGGAGGGAGTTCCATAATTTGGCTATGGTGCAAGAGAATAGTGCTTCACCAGCAGAGTTATTGGCTTTAGTGATCTGCAAGTGATTTTTGTTGCTGGATCTTAGTGGTCTGGTGGTGCGATAGGGTTGGAGTAGATTCTGGAGGGATGGGACATTTAGTGGATGGTTTACTAGTTTCTGGGTGAGTGAGAGTTGATACCATTGAAGGAGGTGAGGGAGTTCAAGCCAGCCCAGTTCAGCAAGTGATTGAGAGTGGTGACTACGGTAGGATGCCCCTGTGGGCGAATTTGGCGATTTTGTTGTAGCAGGTCTCTAGCTTGTTTAGATCACATTGCCTTAGGTTGGTATATATTGGAGAGGCATAAAGTAGGGTGGAGATAAGGTGGGAATTTGCTATTGAAATCTTTGCTGCTTTGGTGAAAAGTTGCTTATTTCTGTATAACGCTCCTAGTTTTTTGTGGACTTTTTTATGGTCATGGATATGTGAATGTCAAATTTTAGTTTGTCTATTTCCACTCCTAGCAATTTGGTGTGTTCAGTTGGGTATATAGTGGTGTTGTCTTTTGCTGTGATGTTAAAGTGAGAGTTGTTTTGAGTATGTTTGGTGGGTTGGAGGATGAGTAGTTTAGTTTTGTTTGGGTTGAGTATTAATTGGGCATCGGATAACCAGGTTTCAACAGAGGAAAAGGCTTCCTGTGTGACTTTTTGCAGTTTGGGTAGGGACTGGGCTGAGCAGATGATGGTTGAGTCATCTGCGTATTGTATGAGTGTGCCATGTTTGGTGGCAGAGGCTAGATTATTGGTGAAAACAGAGAAGAGTAGGGGTCCAAGGATGGATCCTTGGGGAACCCCTATGGAGACGGGTAGTTGGGGAGATATATCATTCTGCCATACAATGGATTGTTGGTGGTCATACAGGTAACTCTGAAACCAGTTGGTGACTGATTGTGAGAAGGATAGGTTAATGAGAACAGAGATAAATTGTTTGTGTGGGACCATGTTAAATGCTTTAGATAGGTCTAGGAAAGTAGCAGATGGGAGACAGCCATTGTATTTATGCTTAAGGATACTGTTAGTAAAGGCGAGTAAGGCAGTGGTGGTGCTATGGTTTGGTCGGAAACCATGCTGAGTATTGGAAAGGAGGTTTGTTAGTAAGGAGGTAGTCTAAGACCTGAGAGTGTATGCATCTCTCTAGTATTTTGGATAGTGGAGAGAGAATAGTTATGGGGCGGTAATTGGTTAGTTCTGTGGAGGGTCCGCCTTTGTGGAGGGGGAATTATATGTGATACTTTCCACAGTGTGGGAACGTAACTTTCTGACAGAGATCGGTTAATCAAGATGGATACTGGGTAGGCCAGAGCATCAGCTGCAATTTGTAGGTATTCACTTGGGAGGTTGCCTACTTCTAATTTGGTGGGCTTAAGTTTAGTTAATAGTTTTTTTTATGTTGGAGGTAGGTACAGGAGAAAAAGAGAAGGCAGTGGGGAGATTACTAGTTGAAGGTGTGGGTTGGAGGGAGGGGTTGTGTTGTTTAGCTAGTGATAGTATGGTTTGTGTGAAGTGTGTATTGAATGAGGTAGTAATATTTTCTGAGGCGTGAGGGATGTTAGGAGGAGGGGTACTGACTTTACCTGGGTGTAGGATTTAGTTTATGGAGGACCAGAATTGTTTGGGGCTGTGTTGGGAGGAGTCTAGGGCAGACTGGTAGTATTGGAATTTGTCCTGTTTTATTAGCTTTTTGACTCTATTGTGTAGTTCTAGGAATTTCTGTCTAGTTGAGGGTGTTTTGGTTTTGCGGCAGTGCTCCCAGGCTTTATCCCTGTTTTTCTTTTCTGACTTAGTGGTCTTCTGTAGCCATGGGGAGGGTTGTGCTTTGATTCTGGAAAGTCTTATGGGGGCATGGTAATTAAGGATGCTCAGGAAAGTAGTATTAAAAAATTCAACTGCGTCATCAAGACTGAGGTACTTTAGAGTATGCCAGTTACATTCTTTGAGGGATAAGATGAATATGAGTGTGTTAAAGTTTATTTTTTTACGTATTTGATGGTAGATGACTGGAGGTCACTAGGCTAATGGCCCTAGGGCCCTTACAAGCCTAGCCAAGTTCAACCCATGTTCCCAAGGGTGTCTGGTTCAAGAAGATAGTAAAACCAGCACCTATTGCCCCTGTCCAAGAGGGAAATATTTCCAAAAGGTCACCGGTATATGACAAATGACTTTGATACAGGTCATGTATTTGTTTTCTTTGATAATATATCTTTCCAAACTAACTTTCTCTAGGCCTTAGATATACAAAGTGGCCTTTTTTGCCCACTTGCTTGTTGGTTTAGGTACTTTATGCATTCATTTGCCCTCCTCTCTTTTTGATGTGCATTAAGCTGGGGGTCTCTGCACCTCCTTGTACGAGTCACTTTTAAATTGCCATCGTGGGGTGAGAAATTGATGCTGTTCACTCTGTTTTACAGCAGCTGGTATTGTACATTTCTGTGACTTGCCTCTAAGCAGCTGCTTTTTCAACACAACTTTGGCAATGAACTTTCAAAAATGTGCTTCAGTGGAAGACTCCTTCACTTGTCTTATGACGATTAATCGCTTTTCTTGTCCCAACCCACTTTATTTATTTTTGTTTTTTTGTTTAAGATCCTGTATTTTATAACTTCTAAAATTTTGTTTTCATTGAAAAGTAAAATATTTTCTTTTGATTGTATAGCAGCAGTAATTATATAGCTCTGATTGACTCTCAGGATAGAATGGCATGGATGCAGTGAATTACATAACCTTTTCACTTTCATCTCATTGTTTCTACCACTTTGCCTTTAAGCCGTCCTTCAAGAAGCTTAAAGTAGGCTTACCAGTAATAGAACGAAAACAAGATTAATTTCTCTGAGGTGATGTTCTTGTAATTGTAGTAACCACCTGACTCTACTAATCAATTAACATTAAAAGGGCCTCAGGCATCAGAAGTCAGAGCATGTGGCCAGCACTTGCAACTTATTGTAAACACTATCAGCAAATACTGCAGGAAGAAAAAGTCAGAGTAACAGGAATGCTCTTTCAAATACTTCTCACCCAACTCTATAGCACATTTTTTGTTTCAGAAATGATTCTCTGACCGAGAGAGACAGCAGTACAGTGTGGTGGGTTGAAATTTCTAATGACAGCAGCTCTGTCAGACCTGAAGAAACTGCACTGCCCACAAAATGTTTTATAAAAACAAGGAAATCTAACAAGGGACTTCCAGTTTTCTTGAAGCAAAATTCTGATGCAAGTCTTTCAGCATCAGTAATGAGAGAAATTTTAAAAAAGCCAGCAGAAAGGATTGCTTGTGTCCAGTGTAATACTATGGGTAGTAGTAATATTACGTGTGTGCACGTGCGCGTGTGTGTAAAAAATATTGTTTGAATTTTGCCTCAATTCAAAGTATGCAGATGGGGCACGTTATTAATCTTTTATTGACTTTAGTGAATTTCATTTATTATGGCTTTTAGGGTAACCGCTTAAATGAAACCCCCCCCCAATGTATTTATTGAGTTTGTGATTGTTTTGTGGAAGAAAAATTTGTGCATAAAAATTGACTGAATTAGAACTGTAAGAAATGTGAATGTCTGGACCGGGAGACCTTTTAAGAAGTATTACAATTAGAAAGTAGGCAGTGGGTAGCTGTAGAATATTTGGTGTTGTAACTGCAGAACTCCAAGTAATGTACCTGCTGTCCAGTTATTTCTACAAATGATCCTGCAAGCTAGACAGTGTTATCTCAGTACTTTAGTTTTAGGGCATGCTTCTGATCAAGCATTTTTAAGACTAGTGTTTTCACCATGTTGTTTAAAAATTAATCTCATTACAAACTTCAACTGAGTGACACTCAGCTTGGGGTTCTGAATGCCCTCACAACTGCTCAGGTCCTGTCCTGATGGTACAAAGTAGGCAGGATCCTTTCACTTGATAAGTCTGGATTCAGAACTAGTGCTGTGTAAAGAGGTGTTAAGACTGACTAAATCTAGGTGCTGCATTTCTAGCCTGCTACAGACCACCCTCCCAAGCTCAGGAACCCCACTCGGCTTTCCTGAAGACACTGGAGAATATGAAGGTCTCTCCAAACACCATTATATTGGGTGACTTTAACTACCCAAACATAGACTGGGAGCACTACTCAAGCCCCAATACCCTAGCCTAGTGGTTCCTAGAATTTATAAACTCAAATGCTATGGAACAACTGGTCACCACTCCCACAAGAGAGGAAAACATATTGGACCTGATCACCAACATGGAGACTCTATGTTCCATACCAGAGGTATACCCCTCATTGGTAAGATCTGACCATAAATTAATAACTATGGACATCCATATCCCGTCCCCACCCCCAGCAAAGGAAACCACGGTCAAAAACTTCTCAAAAGCAAACTTCCCACTTCTCAAAACCGAGGTGGAATCCTTCAGAGCCCCAGGGCCAGTGGAAAATACGGCCCAAACCGCATAATCCTTTACAAACACATTCTATGGATACCTACAGGAATGCATGGATCATGCTGTCCCAAATAAAACCAAGACACACTCCTCCAAAGGCAGGAGACCTGTCTGGTGGACCCCAGCCATAAATAAGCTGTACAACAGAAGGAGGAAGCTACTACATGATAGAGCAAAATCCCTGAAAGGGAAAGCAACTCTAATCAGTACTAGCAAGAAACTACAATCCCTCATAAAATCATCTAAGGCTAGCTTCGAAAGAAAAATTGCACAAGACGCTAAAGCTAATCACAAGGCTTTCTTTAGTTATGTCAGAAACCTGAGTGGAAACTCCCAGATATGCTCTTAGTGCAAATTGACAAAAAATACACTGAACCCACAGACATTGTCAACATCCTGGCAGACAGGTTCAGTGCAAACTCCCCCCCCCCCCCCCAAATGAGCAAATGACTATCCCAACAGAGTGTAGCCTTCCTGACATATCAGATGCACAGGTGAGAGCTGCCCTCTCCAAAGCAAAAAACACAGCATCAGTGGGACCGGACGGTGTCCCGGGCTGCGTTTTACACGAGCTCCAAGAAGAACTGAACCCCCACTTAAAATCACTGTTCAATCTCAGCCTTACAACAGGATATGTACCCAAAGAATGGCGGTACAGCAACAGTGGTCCCACTCCATAAAGGTGGTGCCACAACGGACCCCGGAAACTATTGTCCTATAAGCCTAACTAGCCTGGTCTGCAAAGCTATGGAGTGTGTCATCATGGAACTCAGTATAGACCCTGAATTGTCAAACTGTGTTGTATTTCATTTAGATGACAGTCCCGTCATGTAGATAGCCTTTCATTTTCTACTGTTTTTGCTTTTTTCATACTTTTAGTGACAGTTTTGCCAGGACACCTTAGGACCACCAAATAACCTGTGGCAAAATTAAGCTATCTATTTAATGTATAGATTCAATTGCTTGCCAGACACTGCACCAGCCATAAAGGATTGAAGAGCCCCACCTACTGGCAACTGTTTGCTGCTGCACCTGCCAACATTTAATTTACTGGGAAATCTTCAGCTCTGGTCCTCTGTGTAATTGTGCCATTCATCCACTGAAGTATTTGGACAACATTGTCTCATCATCTTTTGTCTAGAGGGGAGCAAGATGACCTACTGCCCTGAGTCAGTGGAAGGTTGATAACTGTTCTTCTAGCCATATGTGTAAAAATTCCTCTTCATGAAATGTAGATGATGATAAGTTTAGTATTTCATTTTAAGTCTGTTATCTTGCTATTTATATTTGGATTGAATGGCATGCTTTGTAATGTCAATGGCACATACATGAGCATAATGTTCCTAAAGGCATGGAGAGTGCGTAATGTTTTTTTGGCTGGGATCTGCTGTAACCTGCAAAGCTTTCTTTTCTTGCTTCATTGATATTCAACATGCTGTTACTAGCCCAGTGTAAACAATGTTGCATTGGTTCAGTTGTCTGTAACATGAGAAGTGTAAGATGCATCTGGCTGAAGCTGTTGCAGGTGTCATTTCATACACTTAACCTACTTTCAACCTGTGTCAGAGGCGGCATGCCCTTAGTACCCCTTGTCTTTATAAGATTTACGGTGGGTTTACAAGGACTATTGGAATGTTCTGTCTTGCTCTTGTCACTGACACGGAATGTAATCTTTAATCTGTTAAGAGGATGGAGTATAAAGCAGAAGGTACTTGTACAAGAAGTACACTTGCATATTTTGTCTGACAAGAAAAACAAAAAAGGTGCTTCTACCCGAGTGGTTGAAAAGACAATTTATGTGCAATAGGTTTGTAGGTGTATACTAGACTAATGACCATTATGGCCTTGTAAGCCTATTAGTGCAACCCAGATGTGACCTACTTAAGTGTGCACCCTTAAGGGGTCCAGAACCTTCAACCTTCCCCACTTAGTCTGCAAAGCATTTCATTTACAAGTTGTGCTATAGAAGCAATAAAGATACACCTACTCCCCATCAGGGAGTCAAACCCTGGTCTCTTGTGTGATGGGCAGGGATGCTTCCAGTTATACTAACAAGGAGGACATTCAGAATTGTGATAAGAGTTGTGTTAACAGCTGTATTAAAACTGGTTCATACTTTTCAACCAGTGTTATTAATCACAACAGCTGCCTTTAAAAATCACAGCAGAGTGTCAAAAGTGAGCACATTTTTATTTTTCAGTTTGTGATATCTTCAGATAGTAGTGATAAAGAATATTATACATGAATGTTCATTTATTTAATGATTATATGTTTAGTTGTGATTTTCTGAAGACATCAGAAGATCCTGGAGGGAGTGAAGCTTGGTCTGAGATCAAAAAACATAATTTTGTGCCTAAAATCATAGTAGCCAAGAGGTGTGAGATGAGCATCTTTTGGCACTTACCTACAGAATATACACCTGCACCCACAAGGATTTTACTTACCATAGTGTGAACCTTAGTTTACTGTGGCTCGGGATATGTGAGCTGTTTGTGGTTTTTTTTGTAGGGGACATCTGATAGATATATAGATGAGCTGCTAAATCATGAGCATAGTAGACAGCTTGAATCTCCAAGAGTTATGAATAAATAAATACCGTACAAACATTGCAATTTGCTAGTTTCTGATGCTTTGTAAAAGATCCTATAGATGACCGTGGTTGAGCACTGACAGAAGAGGACGGAATCCCTTCTTCTCAGATCAGTCTCCCTGCACAGTATTTGTTTTGCTTTGGTGGTATAAAACATGTTCTGAACATGGCTAGAATAAACTCCCCTCCCAAAAACAAATGACTACATGTGAAACCGTCATGCTGTTTCATCCACTGAAATTTTTTTAATAAACTTTTCATATTTTATTGCTGTCTTCAGCCACTTTGAGAATCCCATGCATTCCCCATTGCTTCAACCTCTCTGGGGCCAACACAGTTAGCTGTACTGTGGTGTTACCCTTCAATAGATGAGCCCTGTCTTTCCAGAGAGAGGAGCCATGCAGCTGTTTGGGTTGTACATCGATACATGATTGGGGAGAGAGGCAGATCCTCATACCGCAGCTGTTTGCTATGTTGGGTGGTATTTGGTTATGTCCTATCTCACAACTGCCATATTGGCTGACAAATTCAGCTCAGACTTTACTCCATCATCCTCACTCTTCACAGCATGTTAATATGCCCTCATCACCCAGTCTTATCACTTCTGAGCATGTCCTGGGTGCTCTACGGGTCCAGATAATGTGCAACATTGCTTCCTTGTAATTAGTACCAGACACTGTCTCAAGACTGTCTTAGGCCTATTTCATCTCTGCCTTTTGAATGAATTCTTTGTGGGTTGTTCCACTTCATGAGGGGGAACCCATTTCTAACCCTGAGAACTGCAGACCTGTAAGCCTTACCAACTTTCTCTGTAAAGCAATGGAACACATTATTTTGGAACTTAACAAGAATGTAGGCAGTCTACAAGCTTTGAATGGAAGCCACGTTCGGTTTGTTAAAACCTGATCTTGCATTATTGATAATTAAACTTAATATAAATTCCTACGTTATCTGCTGGATAACAAAACTGGCTTACTAACAGAACCCAGTCTATTAGTAATGAGGCGCACTCATCGAAAAGAGATTGGAACCTAAATGTTTTTGCGGGTGGTGCCCTCACAACACAGACACACACACACAATCTTTTTGTAGAGTATTTGTTGCCCTGTACAGATTTCCATTTACTAAATACACTAACCCCTTGAAAAGTTTTTTACAACTGGTTAGCAATGACCAGAAATCCAGACTTGCATATAGAGTCTGAGACTGACATTTCTTGGAATATTCCCTTTTGTACAAAGTATGGTGATCTCAAACGTGATATATAAGCTGGGAGGGGGGGGTAGGGTTCCTGTAAAAAAACTACCCTAAAGGAGAAGAAAAATTTTGATATTCAATATTCTACTGTATTATCTGCATACCCCCCCCAGCATTCAGCATTTCAGGGCTCCGCATTGTAAATGCCAGCATTCTAATGGGGGAGACATTTTAATTAGAATTTTAATGTAGGATTTGCTTATTTTCTGTTGTAAATGTACTTTGTATGTCAAAAATCAGCAGATGATAAACCAGAGCAAAAAATGTAGAGAAAAGAAGTTAAATGTAATTTGTTTAAATGTATTGTTGAGCAGTGCCTGTGGCACAAGTAGCAAAATCCCCGGGATGCCAGAAGGAGCGTTATGTGTAATAGGTTCTATCACCACTCCAGTTACTTGGATTCATTTTCCACTACTTCAGCTATAGTTGAGCACTCCTGAGATGTCATCCCTTTAGTCAGCTGAGGTCCGTTGGTGGTGGTAGAACTGGTGGATGTAAGAAAAGAAGACATTTTAAGTATAGAGGTAACTTAATGTACATACAATTTAATTCATGTAGTCCAGTAACTTTGTGTGTGTGCATAGATATAGGAGTATACTTAAAATAGCATAACACTGCCAGCAAAAATATGGATAAAAACCGTTAAGCACATAATATTGACAAAAGCTAAGCAATTCCAAAACCAGTGTTTTTCTGGGGAAACAAGTCACCATGCATCCCCTCATGTGGGAGGCTGTATCCTAACACCCCTGGCTAATTACATACATCAAGTCTATGATCGTACAGTAGTGGGGAGAGGGCATATAAACATTGATTTAGTAGCACACCCACATATCTGTTTCTGTCTATTTATCTGCCTATATATATATATATATATATATATATATATATATATATATATATATATATATATATATGTGTGTGTGTGTGTGTGTGTATGTAGGTATGCAAGTATGTATATATAGATAATGTGAACTTTGAACAAAAGTGTTAAACATGACTATGTATATTACAAGTATGTTTATTTTCTCCAGTAGTATGGCCAAATTTTTCCTTATCAGTATGAATACAAACTTAGGGAGCCACTGCTAGGTCTAATCTGGTCAACAAATTTATTGCAATGAATATATGGCAACGAAAAACAAAGCAGAATCGTAGTTAAAATGCAGAAATAAGCAACTAATCACAATGTCACTCTGCAAATCTGGCTGGATGATTCAAAAGACAAAGACTCCCTTTAAAATAAAAAAGCAGTTTAATTCTCACTTAGAATTTGGAATTGGCACTTTCATTCTGTTTAACAGGACTTCTTCAGATTCAAGTAAAACAAGATGGCCGACTTTTTATAGTCTCTAGAGCCAGGAAATGATTATCATACTTCTCTAAAAACACTTCCTGTGGCAAAGAGTAAAATCAAAGGTAAAAAACAATTTATAACAATGAAAGCTTCCCTTACAAAAAACATGAGATACTTGAAGTGGAATATTACAAAAAATATAAAATAAACATGAAAATGAATTATAAGAAATCACTTTCAAAAGAAATACTTTAAAGCCGCAGTGGTGCAGCGGTAGCATTTTCGCCTCACAGCAAGAGGTTCTCCCATTCGATTCTCGGCTAGAGCGCCTTCTGTGTGGAGTCTGCGTGCCCTCCCCCAGTTGAGTGGTGTTCGAAAGACCTGCGTGAATGGGCGTGCCTTCTTTGAAAGTTGAGCATCGAGCTGGCACCGCAAACATCTACTGCCAATCATCAGACCGGAGTTCCGCTATGGCGACCCCTAACAGGGAAAAGCCAAAAGAAGAAAAACTTTCAAAAGAAACACTTTATATCCTAGCCTCTAATACTGGCTTTAGTGCAATAAAATCATTAAATCCAGGGGATTGTATATATGGGTTTTGTTTTTGCTCTGAAGTTCTTCAGTTCTTCGTTAATTTTTTTTTTTCTTATTAATGCTGCAGTTGAAATAGCACAAAAGCTGCTGCTAACTTTGTTTTCCACATTTACAATCTACTAAGTAAAGCAGCACAAAAACACTGCCTTGCCCCTTATTGGAGAGTGTTTGGTGTTTCTAACCTGGGGTGTAAATAAATAAAATGTAAGAAGAGGGTAAGTAATTTGCTAAGAGTTGCAAATTGAATAAATCAACGTGGTGGGATTAGGAGAACTGACTTCCAGATTGCCCACAATTATGTATGTATTGTGGTCTGTATGTGTATCTTACAATGAGCTACCATTCATTCCCCAACAACACCGAAATCCTAAAGGATTTTTCAAAGAATGAACCTGTCAACCCACTGGTCAAGCCCACGCAGTTTGCAGGTGCAGGTGTCTGATCACAGCTGGAGAGTCTCATGTCCCAATAATAATGGCACTGGTAGGAATGTTGGCAAACCCTAACAGCACCCTTTGAAATCACTAAACAAAGGAGTTCTGAGAATGTTTAATTCAGTGGTATGCACAGAAAGGGAGACTGCACTGGCAAAAAGGCACCACCACATAGCACTAGTGAACTACTGAAAGGAAAGTATGTGGTCTTCCCTGTAACAATTCATGTAGTCAGTGTGGACTAGCATTTATATTGTAGAAGAGATAAATGAAAAACAGATGTGATAGGTTTAGGTGCACAACATTACAGGGATGCATGCGGGACGGCTGGATTTGAAAAGGACAGAGAAGGATTTGAAGTGACAGCACACGGGTAGTGTAGGTCACTGCATGGGTTCAAAGCCACCTAACCCGATTGAAAGGATGGAGAACTCCAAAGTCCATTGATGATGATCTTCTGACAAGACTCTGTGTGACAAGGCCTTGGGCTGGAAGGCTTTTTCTAGAGTTCTTTTTCTTCCACTTATGTCTGTGGGCAGTCTTAGATATGGAGTTTGTTCCCCTCATGTCCTTTCCTCGGGCCCTAGTGAAATTGCTCCTTGTGTCTGAACAGCCCTCACTCTAGTGACCTAAGAGTCATGTTTCCTTATCTCACCAGATTGGGGCCACCCAGGTATAAGGGTGGTCTATAAATGTCCACAGGCCAGGAGCAACATATGATGATCCTGTGTGCACATGAAGTGCTGGAATCATTCATGGAGGGAACAAGGGAATTTTTTTTATTAGTCTAAGCCCTAGTAATAACTGGGCATATAGAAAGTCTTACAATGCATGACCTAATGCCATGCATGCTATCATGAGCATGCACTGTGGCTGCAGTATGAATGCTGTTTGGTGGACATGCATCTCCAGTTCTCTTGCTGTCTGACAAGCCATAGTCTGCTTTTTCTTGATGTCTGTCTGCTCTGTGGTAGCCTGAGCTGTTATTCCACACCTCTCCAGGGTGGATAAGGTGACAATGACTGATTGTTTCCATTTTTTCCAAGTCAGCCCCTCCAGATCTTGTGCAGCTATTCAAACCTCAGGTGTTCGTATCACAGTCAGGGCAATGGAACTAGTACTAACTAAAGTTTGTTGATGTCCAGCAAATGTGTTTGAACTGGTGATAATTGGGACTTGAGGTTGTCTAGTAAGACTTCAGGATAGCTGTGAGTGGCTATATTCACCAATACCCCATGTTATAGCCCATCATGGTGGTGGCGTTTGTAGCTGGGGCTATCCCTGCCCCTTTTTTGCTCCAGGCACACCCAGTTACTTGATGTTTTTAACTTTTTACTTTATACAGCTATTTTTCTTTAAGTTACAGATGTGTTTGTTTCAGGATGAGCATGATGCCGTTGTATGATTCAGGGTGACTATAATGACCCTTTACATATTAGTTCAGCACTGTATTAATTGCAGTATTTGTATGTGCTGTATAGGTATCCCTGAGGTTGTTCAGTTTGTTTTATGTTGTGCGGCTCCTAATCTGTAAGAATGCATTTTTTGGAAGTTTTGGAGCTACTTATCCTCCCTGGAGGAAGCAGGAATGTGTTTCTGTTTTGTGAAGGTATTGTCTTCCAAAAATGCAATGTTGTTGGCATTTGAAGCGAGATATCTTTCTCGTTGTTACTGCTGCATTTTCCCATGCATTGTAGTAGTTGTAGTGGCTTTCTGATTCGTACTTCTTACAAACTTTCAAAAGAGTAATATTTCTCACTTGTCAAAACTATGTAACTTATTCAACTGTACAGAGTGGAGCAGCAGAGAAAGGGTATGAACATGCATTTAGCCTGAGGCAGGAGTACAGAATGTACAATCTGTTTATTACCGACACCTTCAAAAAGGAAGACTTTATCAAAATCCTTAAAATTGGCACTTTAGGTTCTGTCTCTGAGTCCCTGTACCATTTAGGTAATTCCTAGCTGTTTTGTAGCACATTGTAGCTCCTAGTAGCCTGTCATATTATGGACTGAAAAGGATCAGAGCTAAAGAGTAACACGGGGGGGGGGGGGTACAAGGCCACACCTAGGTAACCAATGACATGTTGATTGTGGAGATAGTAAAGGAACAAGGATTTCATGGGAGATGATGTAGAGGAATCGGATGTGACCCCTCCTGCATGCATGTAATTAAGGAGGAGCAGAAGTTCACACTGGGACATTGGTGAAGCTGCACTTTTCCTCCAATTTTTGGGATGTATGACTTCTAAAGTGGGTTTGGTTGAGGAAAGAGCCTGTTGGCTGGGGACTTGTCAGCCTTTCATTCCTGTTGTCCCTTGTAAGGTGACTCTAGGATACTGAATGCCAGGCTGGGTGGGCTTCCAAAATGACAGTAGGTTAGCAACTTGTGGGAAACATGAAGGTGACCGTGAAAGTGTTTTTCAGTAATATACATTATGTGATGCATCTTAGCTTTAAAAAGATTTATGACATGGGAATGAGGAGACTGGTAGTAAAACTAAAACACATACATAAAACCCCAAGGTAGAGGGGAGTAGTAAATGGAGTACAACATTAATGGTGACTCTGCCACAGATTATAAACGAGATTCCGCAGGTCTTGCTGGTTTCCTAGTACTACTTGGCACATTTGTGGCTGGTACAGAAGAGAAGTTGGAGAACAGTGTGTACCTGTGTGTTGGTGTTCTCTAGTTTGTAGCAGTGATCAGGTTTGTCTCCAGTATGACATTGATAAGGCTAGCAAGGTGACTATACTGCTAGCTGGCCTTTGGGGTTTAAATGCAAAATGATATAGTTTTCAAAGGTGCCAATTACACTATTCATTTGGGGACTGAGCTGATAGCAGTGAAGGAAGATCTGGTTGCCGGTAGGCCAAGGTCATATGATGGGGTTATGACTAAACTAAAGCTACTGTCTAGTGATA